>NW_023665693.1:0-300000 GCF_014743375.2 Drosophila subpulchrella | reverse complement strand
GGCTGCTGATGATACTCGTCTTGGCTCGTTGACGCGATGACTCGGTGATCTTTCGTGTATGTCGAGATGATCCTGGTGCTCCTCGCCTCTGCTCGCTCGCCGACGCGTTGACTCGAGGTCGCTTGTCGCGCCTTGGACTCGCAGGGCGCCACCGTTCTCAGACTATGGTGATCATGCGCCTTGCTCTCCAGGACAACGCCTATCGAGACACTGACCACCTGTCTCTTTGTAAATTGAATCGAGGTTGCAGCAAATCATCTGTTTTCACTAATACGCCACCAAGTCGCTAGGGTCGCTATAGGCTAGTTTGCGGTATAGGCTAGGAGGGTCAACAAGCAGGCATATATCCATCCTTCTCCCTTTAGCTGAATAACGGGTATCAAATAGTCGAGACCATCGTCTATAGCGTTTTCTCTTATTTTAAAGATGATCCAATTCATGCATTGGTTTTTTTTTGTACCCTCTTTTTGGTTAGATATTTATATTGTTTTTTTCTTAACAAGTTAATGTAAAGGTTCCGTAATGGGCTCAAAAGTTTCCTCCAATCGTATCTTCGTCTGATTTCTTACATGTTTAAGATCATGAAATTTCCTCTACAATGTAAATCTATTAACTATTTACAAAAAGCTATAGGTGAAAGGTTTAAATTTTATATAGTTACTCCTAAGTTACTTAACCATTACTGTTCAGGGGAAACCAATATGGGTAATATTTTATTATTTAAGACTTAAAAAAAGGATATTTATTGTAGGATTCTTATTATAACATTTTTTGATGATAATTGACGAATTTCTAAAAACTAATTGTCATTACCTTTTTCCTTGAACAATTTCCTTGATAATAACTTCCTGAAGGGCGGTGCACCTTTCCGGTATGTACAAAATGTGTTCCTCCAAGTCGACAGCAATTAATTATTTAACCTTTGTAGTTTTACGCTCTGCTTTGGGGATTGGGAATCTGACATTTTCACGCTTTGCCCTAAATTGCAGAGTCTGTAAACTAAATTAATTAAACTCTTTGACAACAATAATCATGTGGTTTCCTTATTTTTGTTGATGATAGGGCTGTTTGGACTTGCCTCTTAGATTTCTAGTTTTTCTCTAGTTGTTTTGTAGCTGTTATTAAGGAGCTGTTTGAAAGCTGATATTAATTGGTATAAGGGTGGTATTAGTTGGTTTGAAGCTGATATTAGTTGGTCTGAATTTGTTCTTTTTTAATAGTCCTAGACGGCTTTCGCTGATATTAGATGGCTGTTGTTTTTTTATGAACATTGATGATTGCTGGCTCATACCAACTGTTGACCTCTAGTCGACTTTCGATGTGAAGTGAAAACTTAGACTGTTAATTTAAACGCGTGTGGGTACACATTTTATACCATACAGAAATTTAATATTCGTGTACGCATGCATTGATTTTTTACTCCCCTCAAATCGTTGAACTCTATCGTAATTGTATTGTGTGCTATCCCCAAAGTATTTTAAAACTTCTCTCGGTGGCTGTAGATTTCCAGAACTATCGAAATCATGAAAATTACTTTTACTCTTATTTTATTGGAGCCAATGTGTACCACTTGATTGTGAACTATCCAGGTTTACCATACCACATTTCCGACTTTTTGATGATTCTGGGAGTAGGTCTCCCCTCGAAAATGTGGGATATATTTTTTAGCGAAATTTGTCGATTTCTATGGGTAGCATAGGAGATATTTTTTTTTTACTTCTTCAATCCATTCCCCATACTGTAGGACTTACTATAGAATCTATAACTCTTTCTGTAGCGGTTGAGACTGTAGCGTGTAACGATTGGATGCTGTGGAAGAAATCGGGAATCTGCAGTTGCGGTGCACGCTATATGGTCCGGTACTCGCTCGTCGGCTTTGGAAATGGAGGTCTTGCGCCTACAGATTCACGTACTGACTAAACATTATTATCACTAAGATTAGAAATGAGCGTACTACCGACAAGAGAGGATAGTTAACCTAAACCGGAAGAGAACGATAAATAAACTCAGGAATAAGTATTACAGGAACAGAAAAGTTTTGGATAAAGTAAGCCATGCGAATCCACGGATGGTATTGTGGTCGCGTATGGCCCTCCCAACCTATAATCACCACCTTAAAGCATGGCTTCGGTGACCCCTTTGATACCCTACGACCAAGAAATCATCTTATTTCAGTTCAATATTATTTAAAGATCCATGGTTTTATTTCTGTTCGAAAAGCTAATTAATTTTCCGTAGATAGCTATACAAGTCATTACTTATATTTATAAAAAGAACTTAGGGTATTTAGACAATAAGGTATAGGAAGATAATATTCATGTTGTAATAATGTGTCTTTACTAGATATAAATTTTAACTTAAAGAAATAGTTTTTCAATAGTTCTAGGTTTCCTGAATTATTTTTGTTCTAAAGACTTCTTCAAGGGACATTCTTAAAATATATCATTTCATGTTTTCAGGCAATTAGAGACTTCAAGAGTTAACAGTAGGCGATTGTATTTATACCCGTTACTCGTAGAGTAAAAGGGTATACTAGATTCGTCGGAAAGTATGTAACAGGCAGAAGGAAGCGTTTCCGACCCCATAAAGTATATATATTCTTGATCAGGATCACTAGCCGAGTCGATCTAGCCATGTCCGTCTGTTCGTCTGTCCGTCTGTCTGTCTGTCCGGATGAACGCTGAGATCTCGGAAACTATGAGAGCTCGGCTATTGAGATTTGGCGTGCAGATTCCTGAGCTTCTTACGCAGTTTGTTTCAGTAGAGTGCCACGCCCACTCTAACGCCCACAAACCGCCCAAACCTGTGGCGCCCACAATTTTCATGCTAGATACAACATTTTGACTGAAATATATTGGTCTCGTCAATACCTATCGATTCATCCAAAAAAAATGTTGCCACGCCCACTCTAACGCCCATAACGCGTAAGTCTGCCTACCGCTGATAGGTGGCGCATTTCAATCTCGCTTTGCTGCTTGTATATCTCCATTTGCCTTTGGTCCCTTTAGCTGAGTAACGGGTATCTGATAGTCGCGGTACTCGACTATAGCGTTCTTTCTTGTTTTATATTTAATTTCATTCGAAAGTTGCAAATTAATTCATAGAGAATGCAAATAACTCATGGTATTTTAATAAATTAATTTTTTTTAGATCGGGGGGTTTTGTTTAAATAAGTTTCATTCACTTTACGGATCGACGAGAAATGCGAATAAAGTAATAAATATAAGTGATTAGATAGTATGACTCACGGCATTTCCTCCTACGTTGAAGATCGATTTCCGGACGGGATGGGTTGGCTGCGATCTAAATTGTAGCGATATTTATCGCTATGTAGAATTAAAAGGAAAACAAGGAAGAACGCTATAGTCGAGTACCTCGACTATCAGATACCCGTTACTCAGCTAAAGGGACCAAAGGTAAATGGAGATATGCAAGCAGCAAAGCGAGATTTAAATGCGCCACCTACCGGCGGAAGACAGATTTAAGCATTGTGGGCGTTAGGGTAGGCGTGGCAAATTTTTTTTTGGATCAATCGATAGGTATTGACGAGACCAATACATTTCAGTTAAAATTTTTTATCGAGCATAAAAATTTTGAGCGCCACAGGCTTGGGCGGTTTGTGGGCGGTAGAGTGGGCGTGGCATATTCGCATAACAAACCTGCGCTGCGTACAAAGCTACGGAATCTAAATCTGAAATCCCAATACTCTATCTTTGATAGTTTCCGAGATATCCGCGTTCATATTTACGATTTTTTGAAGTTTGTGGGCGGTTTGTGGGCGTCCAAGTGGGCGTGGCAAACTTTTTTTTGAGCCAATCGATAGGTATTGCTAAGAACAATTCATTTCAGTTTAAATTTTTACTCTAGCATCAAAACTGTAGAAGCCACAGTTTTGGGCGGTTTGTGGGCGTTAGAGTGGGCGTGGCACTCTACTGAAACAAACTTGCGCTGCGTAAGAAGCTCAGGAATCTGCTCGCCAAATCTCAATAGCCTAGCTCTCATAGTTTCCAAGATCTCAGCGTTCATCCGGACAGACAGACGGACAGACGGACAGACGGACAGACGGACAGACGGACAGACGGACATGGCTAGATCGACTCGGCTAGTGATCCTGATCAAGAATATATATACTTTATGGGGTCGGAAACGCTTACTTCTGCCTGTTACATACTTTCCGACGAATCTAGTATACCCTTTTACTCTACGAGTAACGGGTATAATAAGCTTTTCTCTCATTTCTCTTGGACGCGCGCACGATTTAAAATAAACTTTGTAACCAGCATCGCACTTCTTTGAATGCTTTACAATAACAAATTTTCCATTTAAACCAAAAAAAAAACCTAGCTCATCTTAATTAAATTACTGCTTCTCGGCGTGCATTATCTCTTTTAGCCCGATCGACTTGTTATTTTCTTTTAATTTGTTAAATATAACTATCGCTTAACATGGCGTTGCCACTTGAGGCTTTACGAAAAATTATTGTTTTTTTATGGTTTACATATCCTTGATTTCATTGATTTTCTTTTCACATTATTTCTTAGATTCGGCTTCTCAAAGCGCGTTGCTTATATTAGGGGGTTAGGACTGATACAATAAGAGACAAAGTTCTTATCTTCATTAAAGCCTTGTACTCAGATCGGCTAAGAGTTTCACTAGTCAAAAAATCTTTTTCTTAGTAGTGTGACTGAAGTTTTCAAAGTTCACCCGCAATGCATGTAGCATGGTCTTACTGTCAAGCGGCTGGGTTTGTTGCCAAACGGAAAACAAATCAATTGGAGGAATTTAAAAAGGAGGAGTCTGCTGGTACAAAAAGAAAGTAAAATAAAAATAAATAGAATGTTCTACGAATGTTTTTATTTATGTAAATTAGTAGTTTAAGGCTTCCTTCACGTCCCACAGATGCTTCGCCAATTTTTCCGTGCCATCGCAGTCCAGCTCCGAGTCCCAATGGGCATATTGGACCTTGAGGAAGTGGGAGCCGGATTGGGAAAGGGGGGATCCGCTGATGCTGCAGAAAGTCGCCCAGCATCCTGGCAGTGGCTGGCCATGGCTTCTCCAACTGTTCCTTAGCGGGCGCCCTATTTTCCTCCTCCTTATAGAAGACAGCGCGTCCTCCAGCTCCGCTAAAGCTGCCTATTAGCTGGTGGTTATGGTATACGGAGTCCGAATGGAGAAATCTTCGGAGATCATATTAATGGTGGTTCTGCTAAAAAGATTCTTCTATTAGTACAACGCAACCGAATTATTTTGGCCAGATCTTACATTCATTGCGAGGACACGCCCGGCAGGATGTCCATGTAGAGAGCGAAGTCCCACTCGGCATGTTCCTTCCCACTGAGATTCTCTAGTGGATCTCCTCCAGCGCTTCAACTATTCTGCGGATTTGCCCCTGTTGTGGTATTGCTTACGAACACCGCCAAAGATTAAATTTCTTATTCTTTGGGCCGCGGCTTAAGCCTAGTACTCACATCGACGAAATCCGTGAGCTAACCATAGGAGTGAGCGAGAGGCAAACAGGCGGCTAAAGCTTTTCGTCGGGTCTGTTTTTCAGCGCGGTACTCAGATGAGCTAAGGAAATACCAGAAAAAATACCAGATTTCGGGAGTGAATTTTCGATGAACGCCGTTAGCCGCGGCCCAAAGAATAAGAAATTTAATCTTTGGCGGTGTTCGTGCAGAAGCGGTGGGGAATTTAAAAATTTTAAATGGAAGAAAAACCCCAAAAACGGTTAAAGGAGGTCAGTGCAGATGAAAGCGGACGCCTAATCCAAGCTGTTGCCCATTATTGTGGGATTTGACCGACAGGAAGCAATACCACAACAGGGGCAAATCCGCAGAATAGTTGAAGTGCTGGAGGAGATCCACTAGAGAATCCCAGTGGGACTTCGCTCTCTACATGGACATCCTGCCGGGCGTGTCCTGGCAAAGAAAGTAAGATCTAGCCAAAATAATTTGGTTGCGTTTTACTAATAGAAGTATCTTTTCAGCACAACCACCAGTAATATGATCTCCGAAGATCTCTCCATTAGGACTCCGTACACCATAACCACCAGCTACTTGGCAGCTTAAGCGGAGCTGGAGGACGCGCTGCCTTCTACAGGGAGGAGGAAAATAGGGCGCCCGCTAAGGAACAGTTGGAGAAGCCATGTCCAGCCACTGCCAGGATGCTGGGCGACTTCAGCGGATCAACCCTGCCCCCAATCCGGCTCCCATTTCCTCAAGGTCCAATATGCCTATTGGGACTCGGAGCTGGACTATGGTGGCGCGCGAAAGATGGCGAAGCATCCGTGGGACGAAAAGGAAGCTTTAAACAACTAATTTACATAAATAAAAACATTCGTTTAACATTCTATCTATTTTTAATTTAATTTCTTTGTGTACCAGCAGACTCCTCCTTTTTAAATTTCTCCAATAGTTTTGTTTTCCGTTTGGCAACAAACCCAGCTGCTTGTCAGTAAGACCATGCCACATGCATTGCGGGTGAACTTTGAAAACTTCGGTCACACTACAAAGAATAAGATTTTTCGACTAGTGAAACTCTTAGCCGATCTGAGTACTAGGCTTTAAGGTTAAAGCCGGTTGGCCAGTGTGCCACGCTAGATTAAGACCGTTCACACACGCGGCGCTTTTACAACGTAAACGGGCTTAAGTCCCTAAATCTGCGGCAGCGATATTCCACTCGGAAATCTCCCAGACGGATTCGCGCACCCCTTGAAACTTGGCTGGTGTACGGATGCGCGGCATGTTGGGCATCGGAACAGGTAACATAGTCGAATTAAACTGCCATCTGGTCTTCAGGGCCGCTCTAAAAAAACTGCACTTCTTGACTGCCTTCACTGACTGCCTTGTCTCGACACCTTTATCTGTCCATGACTTTGTTGCCGGTCTGTTAGAACTATCATAAGCTTTATGCGTAATTTGCTAAATAGACAATTAGATCTTGTACTTTTTTTTAGATCCGTCTAAAATCACTGTATCTGGAATTTAGGCACGTGTTGTCCCAGAAGACCGATATCATACAACATTCAAATTAACATTTTTCCTCCACATCGTTGATACCAATTTCCTTTACTTTCTCCAACTTAAAGTAGATGCTTTCGTATATGAGACTATAATAAACGGAACTACATGATTTTCCAGTATAACTGAACAAATTTATACAATTGCATGGATATTGAAAGAGCCACTGAAATATTCTTCCTCAAAACTGGAACAGGCCTCCTTGGTTTACCAATGCACTTCAAAGGTTTAGAAACCTTAAAACAAATACATACAAAAAATACAGAATGTCGGGTAAACAATCTGATTTCCCACGATATGTGGTGGCTCGATCGGATTTTAATGTTTTTAACAGTCATTGCTATTCCAAGAATTTAAACCAATGTAAGCTTAAATTTTTAAAGGATCCGATGCTGTTTTATATTTTTGTCAATGCTAAGCGACAGTCATAAGATTTGTCTTCATCGGTTCGTTTAAGCTCAATTGAGGCATCTACGGATTCTGAAATTTCGGAACTATTTGCTGAGTTCTTCCAAACTACTTATAGTTCGCCATCTTGGTCAAATTCTAGCTACCCTAATCACTTAAATTGGGTAAATTGTAAGTTTCCCCCTGTAATTAACAAAAGTTTTCTCTTAAGTGACTTAGCAACTACAACGCCAAACTATTCTTCTAGGCCAGATGGACTCCCTGAGTGTGTGCTTAAGTTTTGAGCTTCATCCATATGTAAGCCGATTCTTAAACATTTTCATTTGTCGATTTCATGATCTGTTTATCGAACTGTCTAGTCTGAGAATGGTTGCGCTTCCCTAAGGCGCAAGGCCTGTCAGGGCGTGGCGACACCGAGAATAACCGAGTGAATCGAAAATAAACCCGCTATTATCCTTTGGCTTCTGTGGTTTCTCACTGATCTACGGGGCATTCAATTCACATAAATTTGATGTTACGAACGCACAATCTACTGAGCTAGCCTCACGAATCTCGTAGCAGACAGACCAAAAAGATCAGTATGTTACAAGGCTGAGGAACTTGTGAGATGGTTCCAAAGTCGCCTAGCTGGGGCAACCGAGCAGGTCGCAGGTTGCGGGTAGCGGACGACCTCTCTCGAGGCCAACTGTGAATAAGCTGGTGGGAGAAGTCAAACACGGAACCGTGGACGGAAATGCCTTGTCTCGACACCTTTATCTGTCCATGACTTTGTTGCCGGTCTGTTAGAACTATCATAAGCTTTATGCGTAATTTGCTAAATAGACAATTAGATCTTGTACTTTTTTTTAGATCCGTCTAAAATCACTGTATCTGGAATTTAGGCACGTGTTGTCCCAGAAGACCGATATCATACAACATTCAAATTAACATTTTTCCTCCACATCGTTGATACCAATTTCCTTTACTTTCTCCAACTTAAAGTAGATGCTTTCGTAAATGAGACTATAATAAACGGAACTACATGATTTTCCAGTATAACTGAACAAATTTATACAATTGCATGGATATTGAAAGAGCCACTGAAATATTCTTCCTCAAAACTGGAACAGGCCTCCTTGGTTTACCAATGCACTTCAAAGGTTTAGAATCCTTAAAACAAATACATACAAAAAATACAGAATGTAAACAATCTGATTTCCCACGATATGTGGTGGCTCGATCGGATTTTAATGTTTTTAACAGTCATTGCTATTCCAAGAATTTAAACCAATGTAAGCTTAAATTTTTAAAGGATCCGATGCTGTTTTATATTTTTGTCAATGCTAAGCGACAGTCATAAGATTTGTCTTCATCGGTTCGTTTAAGCTCAATTGAGGCATCTACGGATTCTGAAATTTCGGAACTATTTGCTGAGTTCTTCCAAACTACTTATAGTTCGCCATCTTGGTCAAATTCTAGCTACCCTAATCACTTAAATTGGGTAAATTGTAAGTTTCCCCCTGTAATTAACAAAAGTTTTCTCTTAAGTGACTTAGCAACTACAACGCCAAACTATTCTTCTAGGCCAGATGGACTCCCTGAGTGTGTGCTTAAGTTTTGAGCTTCATCCATAGTAAGCCGATTCTTAAACATTTTCATTTGTCGATTTCATGATCTGTTTATCGAACTGTCTTGAGAGATTTTGTATTATTCGACTTCACAAAAGGGTGCGAAGGCGGGTGTCCAGAATTCTTAAGGTATCTCTAAATTGTCTGCAGTCCCTGAAGGATTTTAACGTATTATTACTTCTTACTTGTAACATTTGTGTTCCTTGATAGTTGAATAACTCCCCAAAAATTGCAGCTGCAATTATACATGGTGAGCGAGTAGTAACGGCATGGCGAAGAGAGTGTGAAGTTGGATAGGGAGAGTTTGGAAAACGAGAGGTTGGAGAAAGAGAGTTTGGAGAACGAGAGTGTGAGAAAAAGAAAGAGTGAGTGGGGACTTCAAGGGCAGAGTGAAGGTGCTGGGAAAAGGAAATAACGGAACGCATAAGACTTTGGACTCTGCCGTGGACTTTGAGCCAGGAGAAGAAGTGCCACATCTCAGCAGCGGAACGACGCGCCTCCTGGCCAAATGACATAGGTGGATAAGCAGGATAGCGCCAAAACATAGGACTCCTGGTGCTAGCCGTGGGACAAAAAGGCCAAACAGGACCCGTGGACTTTGGATCTGGAATGGGAAAAACCAGTGGGCCTTGCGCAAAAGGGAAATAACTGTTCCCGGATGCCCTATATAAGGCCGCAGAGCGCTGGGAGCTGGATCAGTCGATCACGAGGAATCATACCGTCGAGATCCGTTAGTTATTAAAGTCAAGGAACCAAGTCAAGCAGCAGTACGTGAACGCCAAGTAAACAACAACAAAGCAGCGCCATAGGAAGTCTACAAAGAGCAAGATATCTACGTGGAGTCCATCGAAATTGGGACATCAGGAATCTCCGAATTGATACACAGGTAGCTGACGTCAAAAGAGCATCGGACGGCTAAGTCAAGTCAAGTCAAGTCCTACGTTGTTACGACCTCACCCAGACAATGGAGTCCTGCGACGAGGAACCGTGAGCTCGGGGGAAATTTGTCTAAACCCAGTGTGCCTTTCCCGACTGAGCACGACCTAGCGCGAAGGACGAGCGTCGATCGATCTGTGGTTTCAAAGGGCGTTGCCCTAGAGAGCCCAGCGACTACCGGCGAAGTCCGGGAACAGCAACTGACCGAACCCCCGAGTGTCAGAGAACCACACTACCAACCCGGAAAGGGCGAGCGGTCGACCGGTTGAGACGTTCAAGTTGTCCTGGCGAGGGCAAACGGTTCAACAACTCCCGGAACGGCGATCGTCCAAGACCTCAAAGGCCAGACCACGATACATTCAGCCTCGCAGCAAACACGATAAGGCGCAGAGCAGAGGACATCGTCAGCGACATCAGTGAACATCACCGGCAGCCATGTCTCGACCGCCGCGGAGGTCTCATTGAGTAGCGCAGGAGCATCACGGACGACAAGCAATAGGGTGAGGCCAAAGTGGAACGTTCGTCTACACTAGGCGTAAAGCGAAGTGAACTGCCAGGCAGCTTCCTGTTGTTAGCTTTGACTGTTAGCGCAAACTGAGCGTAACCCTAGTGGGATCGTTCGGGACAGAGCAAGAGACAGGTGGTCATTGTCTAGATAGGCGTTACCCTGAAGAGCAAGGCACCTGGTCACCCTAGTCTGAGAATGGTTGCGCTTCCCTAAGGCGCAAGGCCTGTCAGGGCGTGGCGACACCGAGAATAACCGAGTGAATCGAAAATAAACCCGCTATTATCCTTTGGCTTCTGTGGTTTCTCACTGATCTACGGGGCATTCAATTCACATAAATTTGATGTTACGAACGCACAATCTACTGAGCTAGCCTCACGAATCTCGTAGCAGACAGACCAAAAAGATCAGTATGTTACAAGGCTGAGGAACTTGTGAGATGGTTCCAAAGTCGCCTAGCTGGGGCAACCGAGCAGGTCGCAGGTTGCGGGTAGCGGACGACCTCTCTCGAGGCCAACTGTGAATAAGCTGGTGGGAGAAGTCAAACACGGAACCGTGGACGGAAATCCCAATAAATAAAAAGTCCCGGACAACCAGCTGGTATCCTCCAACGAAGCAATACCGACGATGCGAATTGTTCAGCCGCATTTAAAAAGTTGCTCTTCACAAACTCACACCCAACACATCACCTACACACCTCCCCTCCCAAAACAACATCTCACTCCGGGCCGGACTACGATGTAATTCGGACCGTGCCAAAAGTCAGCCTGGATGGGGACCGAATTAAAAACTAGCCCAGTCTCGAACGGTCGGCTCAGGGATATGGCGGATCTCTGCCCGGGAGGACCTTTTCCCTTCTCCGCAACTCGTGGGACCAACTTTGGAAAACAAAACGAAAACTCAACAAAATACAAAGACGGGAACTTTTAAAAAAACCCACGAAAATGCCGAACACTGGTTCCAACATCCTCACCAGCACGGTCCTGAAAGGGCCGCATCCCAAACTGGGGATCGGGCTCGGGCCGCTCGGTCCATTTGCTGGCGTAAACAAATATACCTTCGCGGAAGGCGGACTGCCACACAGACTCTGCGCTCACATGGCAGAAGCAGCATAGCCACACCTTCGCCTGAATGGCTGAAGAAGGTAGAATGGGATAGGAAGGTGCTTCCAAACTACGGGCACAATAAGGCCACCCAAGAAGGAGGTCAGGCGAAACGGCAGCGATCCCTAGATCTACCCGGACCATCGGCGAAGATATCCAAGATCTAGCCATCGGTCTCTTTCGCCGAGATCACCAAGGATCGAGTCTTAGTCGGTATCATAGGCAGGGGCAATCCGGAGGGCAGGACTCCCAGAAATAAGTGGAAGGCAGTGGAATCCCAGCAATCCTATGCCTGCGCATGGTACGCGAAAAGCCAGGTTCATCGCCCTGCTGCATAGACGCGGGTTGGTACCAGCGCAGTGTTAAAATGGTGGCCTGTGATAGTCAGCGGTCAGCTGACCTTTACAAGCAGGCGACGAGCAAACTCGGCGAGGTCTACGAAGGGGCGAACATTGTCGCAATAGAATGGTGAGACGGGGAGCTCGGATTTGGCTCCCAGCTGCAATAAAGGCGCCGGAGGACATCATCTACATGTTGCAGGAATGAAACCCGCACCTCCCCACGACGGACGTGAAAGTCGTCAAGGTGGAGGAACATAAAGGGGATGTCAATCAGGCGATCATGGTCCTTCACAAGGAGTCGGTTACTCCAATCGAGGCTGCTCGAGGAGTGCTGAACTTCGGCTTTAGTGCCATCCATATTAAAATATAAAAGGGCGACTGCAACGTCGCTGGAAGCTCTGCAGGCAACCCAGCCGAGCAGGTGCGTGCTAAGGAGCTAGAGGCACCTGGTGGGAGGACGGCTTCTCCACCGATTCTTCGCTGAGCAAAGAGATCCGAGCGCTTGAACCGGCAATCGAGGACGTGGACGTAAGAGATAGAGAGGAGGCCGACGTCACTGTGGTGGAGGTTGCAGCTATAGATCTCTATAAGACTTCTGCAAATCAACCATTAAAGCAGAGTCTGTTGCACTATTACTTCGCCTGACCGAAGGCGGAGACGACCTAGTCCCAGTACAGAAACCTTGGGTAGTAGGAGGCAAGGCTGCTGGACTAGGAACAAAAGAATACAAGCTTATGCTTGACCCCAAAGAAGGTAAAATTCGAACCTGCATTTTAGCCAAAAGGCATCTTAGTATATTTCTGCTTCGCAATTACAGCAACGGAGATAACACCGCAGTAAGCCTGGAGCTGCAAAGCGGCCCCATAAGGATTCTATCGGCCGACTTGGCCTTCGAAAAGGAAAACCCCTCAGATGCGCTGGTCAGAGGACTAGCAGCGGAATGCGAAAAGCACAAGAAAGTTTTGGTAATAGGCTGCGACGCCAACGCCCATCACACTCATTGTGGTTGCCTAAACAATAACGATAGAGGTGAGTCTCTTTTTGATTTTATTCTAAATTCGAACGTATTCTTATGCAATAGGGGCAATGTCCCTACCTTCATAACCAAAACCTGCCAAACAATCATAGATCTAACGTTGGTATCAGATTAATTCGTAGGCGCAGTCTAAAACTGGGCAGTCTTTTTCAGATCATAGATTCATAGAAACAATATTATCCCTTGATTCGCCCTTGCCGACCAGTTTCGCTAACGCCACACGGGCCGACTGGAACAGGAACTAAGAAATTTATATGAATATCCTCCCCATTGAACCACCAGAAATTTGTTGTTGAACGTTGATGCACTAAGAGCAGTACAAACAAGTGGCCCAAACGACACCAAGCTCGTGCTTGTTACGCGCGGGCCATTTTTATTTCGGGCAATTACGGTTCGCGAGGAAGGTACATAGAACAAATAAAGACAGGACAAAACATAGATCACAAGACTAAAGAAAATAAGCTAAGATTTTAGTTTTTAAGACAGGGATAGAAGTTGAGGAACAAATTAAATGATATAGGTTGTTATAATTATTAGAAGGAACGCGAAAGGGCTCGTGCTGACCAAAATTAGATGGACATCGTGGCAAGTTGATAGGATAGTAGTTTCGCAATAGTCTAACAGGAACATTGAAAGATAGGCGGCTTACCAAATCTAAAGAATCAATATCGCCTCTGATAAGATTATTCATAAAAATAGTACCAAGCATAGTTCTACGGTTTACTAGACTAGGAAAATTTATTAATAGCAATCTACTCGAGTAAGAAGGCAACCTGACGTTTTGATCCCAGTTCAAACCACGTAAGGCAAAAAGAAGAAATAGTTTCTGTACGGACTCTATACGGTCAATGTGCACTTGATACTGAGGACTCTAAATTAGGACGGACAAGGGAGGTAAATAATAGTTTGGTAGTGTATAATTCATCAAATTCTTTAGACCAACGCTTTATAAACCCAAGAACACTCATAGCTTTATTTACAGTAGAGGTTATGTGGGAGTCAAACTTAAGTTTAGGATCTAGGAGAACACCTAAATCATTTACTGACTATATTCGGCCCAGGGACATATTCTGAAGAGAGTAACTCATGAACCCCTATAAAAAGTCATAACGTTGCATTTAAGATAGTTTAGTTTAGTTTTAGTTTTAATTTAAAAGGTTGTACTGACACAATTCCTGGAATCTATTAATGTCTGACTGCAAGCAGAAACCAGTCTCAATATTATTATATGATAAACAAAGCTTAACATCATCAGCATACATTTATACACGAGAGTGAGTTACGATAGAGGGAAGATCATTTATAAACAGAGTAAGCATCAAAGGGCCTAAGTGCCCTGAGGCACTCCAGATGTCACATTGATCATCTTGGAAACAGCGTTTTTGAATATAGCCCTCTCAGATCTACCATTCAAAGAACTTGAAATCCAAGTTAACAGATTATTCGGAAACCCGAGCTGATCTAATTTGAATAAAAGAAGAGAGTGGTTTACAGTGGTTTACTAAAATCTGTATATACAACGTCTGTCTGCAATTTTTTGTTAAATCCATCTATTACAAAAGATGTCAAATCGAGCAGGTTAGTGGTGGTCGATCTACGCTTAACAAAACCATGTTGACAGGGAGTATCAAAAAGGAGCACAAATTTTGCATATCAGAGGTAATAATGCGTTCAAATGTTTTAGGAATTAAAGACAATTTGGAGATTCCTCTTAAGTTCTGAGCATTAACCTTCAAGGGGTGCGAAGGGGTGTGGTGTGGAATAATAAAAGAATCTTTCCAGATAGTAGGAAAAACAGATGATGAGATAGACAAATTAAAAGGTTTAAGAATGGGTTTGCGAATAGTTCGGGCACAAAACTTAAGCACACACCCAGGGAGTCCATCTGGCCCCGGAGAATAGGTTGGCGTTATAGTTTCTAAATCACTTAAGAGAGAACTTTCGGTGATTACAGGAGAAACAAGGAAGAACGCTATAGTCGAGTACCTCGACTATCAGATACCCGTTACTCAGCTAAAGGGACCAAAGGAAAATGGAGATATGCAAGCAGCAAAGCGAGATTGAAATGCGCCACCTACCGGCGGTAGACAGATTTAAGCGTTGTGGGCGTGGCAAAGTTTATTTTGGATCAATCGATAGGTATTGACAAGACGAATACATTTCAGCTAAAAATTTTTATCTAGCATGAATATTGTGGGCGCCACAGGCTTGGGCGGTTTGTGGCCGTTAGAGTGGGCGTGGCATATTCGCGTAACAAATTTGCGCTGCGCTCAAGCCTACGGAATCTAATTCTGAAATACCATTTTTCTATCCTTGATATTTTTCAAGATATCTGCGTTCATATTAACAATTTTTGAAGCTTGTGGGCGGTTTGTGGGCGTTCAAGTGGGCGTGGCAAACTTTTTTGGGTCAATCGATAGGTATTAATGAGAACAATACATTTCAGTTAAAATTTTTATTCTAGCATGAAAACTGTAGGAGCCACAGTTGTGGGCGGTTTGTGGGCGTTAGAGTGGGCGTGGCACTCTGCTGAAACAAACTTGCGCTGTGTAAGAAGCTCAGGAATCTGCATGCCAAATCTCAATAGCATAGCTCTTATAGTTTCCGAGATCTCAGCGTTCATCCGGACAGACAGACAGACGGACAGACGGACATGGCTAGATCGACTTGGCTTTTGTCTTCCACCACTAAAGTGCTCCACAAAACATTAGATCAGCATCTAAAATTACATAAATTCTGGTAGCAGTCTCTTCTGAAAAAATTGCAGGTTTTCGTTATTTACCTCTAAAGCTTAAACTTGCGTACTTCAAAATTATTTAAAAAGTAAAGATAATTCTTAAAGACACAACACTGCCATAAAATGGAGTCCCGGATAATAACACATTTATACAAAGTTCCATAGTCAGGTTTCGTGAGCTCACACCCTTTGCTTTATTATATAAAGATTCAACTTGATCTATTTTGTAACTACAAGCCTTTGAATACAGATCTTCAAATTTTGTCATGAACTTACCGTTAAGTTCGTCTTTGAAAAACCCCAAACTATTTTTATTAACTCTTTTCAAATTTGATTTTGTTGGTCTGCTCGCAATGAGATTCGTGCGGCTAGCTTAGTATATTGTATGTTCGTCCCACCAAGTTTATATTGACGTGACTTAACGTAGATCAGTGGGAAAGCACAGAATTACCGTGGATTCATTCTCGGTTAACTTATTACAAAGGATGGGTGGTTCGCTTGATCTCGGTGTCGCCATGCACTGACTCCAGTGGCTGCTGATAATGCTCGTCTTGGGTCGTCGACTCGTTGACTCGCTGACCGCCGACCCCTTGCTCCGTCTTGTAGCTCGAGATGCTCCTGGGGTTCCTCGCTTCTGCTCGCTCGCCGACGCGTTGACTCGAGGCTGCTTGTCTCGCCTTGGACTCGCAGACGGCTCTCGCCACTGTTCTAAGACTAGGGTGAACAGGTGCCTCGCTCTCCAGGACAAAGCCTTTCGAAAAATCAACCGCCTGTCCCTTGCTCTGTCCCGGACGGTACCACTAGGGTTTCGCTCAGTTCGCGCTGGCAGTCAGGGGTAACGCCAGGAAGCTGCCTATTAGTTCACTTCGCTTTACGCCTAGTGTAGACGAACGTTCCCTGGCCTCACCTTATTGCTTGTCTTCCGTTACGTTCCTGCGTTACTCAATGAGTTCTCTGCGGCGGTCGGGACGGGGCTGCCGGTGATGTCCACTGAAGTCGCTGCCGATGCCCTGCTCTGCTGCTTATCGTGCTTGCTGCGAGGCTGGATGTATCGTCCTCTCTGACTCTTGGACGATCGCCGTTCAGGGACTTGCTCTGCTAAGCCGTTAGGCTTCTCCAGGACAACGCCACTTGAATACCCGGTGGGTAGTATGGTAGTGTGGTTCTCTGGCACTCGTGGTTTTGGTCAGTTACTGTTCCGGGACTTCGCGGGTAATCGCTGGGCTCTCACAGACAACGCCTCTTGATGTCACAAATCAATCGATCGCGCCAGGTCCTGCTCAGTTGGGCTTAGACAACTTTCCCCCCGAGCTCACGGTTCCTCGTCGCAGGACTCTATTGCTCAACTGTGACGGGCCCGTGGTTTGATGTGCCAGGGTGTGGTCGTAACAAGATTAGGAACGAATCGTCTTGACTTACCCGTGTGATGCCCTTAGGACCTCAGCTACCTGTGACTCAACTCGGAGATTCCTGATATCCCAATCCCGAACGTCTCTCTGGCTTTCCACGGCTCTTCTTCCGACGACTTGGCTTGTGGTTGTTTACTTGCTGCTGGTTGACTGATTCTTTGACTTTGATAACTGACTGATCTTGATGGATTGAATCCTTGTGATCAACTGATATAGGGCTCCGGGAACCGTTACCTCCCTTTTGCCCACGGCCCGCTGGTAGTCTCCACTCCAGGTCCAAGGTCCGTGGATCCTGTTTCACCCCTTTGTCCTCTGCCCACGGCTTCGAACTGAAGTCCTACGTCTTGGTGACATCCTGCACATCTTCCAGTGGCAAACGAAACGCTAGCGCGCCGCTCAGAGGTGGTACTTTTTCTCCTGGTTCAAAGTTCACGGCAGAGTCGAAAGTCCGGTGCGTTCCGTCATTTCCCTTTGCACAAGGCACCCTTGCCCTACCCTCGAAGTCTAAACTTTTTTAATCAATTCCCGTTCTCCAAACTCTCTTTTTCCAAACGCCCTTTCTCCAACTTTTCGATCTCAAAGCCTAATTTTTCAAAGCGCTTTTCGCCTTTCCGTTTCTGCGAGCTAACTCTCCACGTATCCGGTAACCGGCAGGCCAACATGTATATTTGCCGATGCCATTTGTGTTTTTAAGCTTCTCAAAAGTTTTATAAATTAATTTTTTCATCTGAAGAGTTCGATGTATCATAGTATCGAGATCATTACGAATATCTTTAATAAAATCACTAAAAATTGAAATTTGACATTAATGCTTTGCCAAAATGTGCCCTTCGACCAATCTTGGTCGTCTCCGAAGATTCCCATGTAGTAACAAGCTTAACGTCGTCTCTCCGTTCGGGATTTTCCATCAATTTCCCGTAAAAATATTTATTCATCAATTAAAAAAAAGTCTTTTATAAACATTTAGTTTGCATTTTGAATATGCAAAGTATTTAAAGCTATGTAACTGTTAAACCAAGGCTTTTGTAAAAACAGAACTCCTCTGTGACTTTGATCAGTACTAGCCCATTCTGTTTATATATTTGCCATTTCCTACAATGTATAACAAAATTTTTTTGTTTCCGAGGTCAGCAATTAATTGTTTTACCATATTATCTTTCGAGGCCACAAAATTTGACGGACAAGGATATATCAAGTCTACCTACAAAAAATAACCATACTACAATCAATTAAAAAACTATGAATATCAAAACTTGTTTTGTCCTTAGTAGACATCCACTTAAAGTCTTTATATGGTATTCGCATCCACATACAATGAAAATCTGACAAATATTTATTATTTGCATTTGTATACCTGTGAAAACATTGAACTAACCCCCTCGAATGATTTTTTAAATATATCAATAGATAAATATATCTTTCAGCAACTCAATTCAGTAGTTTTCAACTTTGTCTCCCAAGATAGACCTGGTTTCGTAAAATACTGAGCTTGGTCAAGTTAATAAATTTGCATACAAATTTTTCGTAAGTTTTCAAAAATGTCAGTTAAAAGGAATACATCAGTTTTTAAATATAATTCTAAAAATAAACTTTAAGATCGTGGTCATAATCTTCCTGAGAGCATTCCGTTAAATTACTATAGAATGCTTCCCTTGGTGGGAGGGAAGTTTCCTCGAGTCAGCAGAATCTAAATATTCATAGGGAAGTATACCCTTCTTACGCATTAGTCGAAATTCTATATCATTACTGAAAATTGATTTTACAGTATTCAATTGATCATCAACTAAATTAGAAGCTAGGGTATCTAAACTTGATGTCATAAATCTATATGTATCGAGAAAACGAATTTCAAAACTATTTCCACTTAAGCAATTTATTTTTTTTGAGACAGAAATATAGTTTTCCGTGTACGATAATTTTGAAGATGAGAGGTGTATACTTAAGATTTTTTAAATTCAAAATATATAGGTAATTCTAGTAGGTTACATCGACTATTCATTGGTTAGAAGAGATGATAAGTACTGATTTTGAAAAATATTTGATACAAGTGTAACCAATAGGACACCATCAAATCAATAAAAGAAACACGAAATCATAGAATAAAGGAGAGTGTTGGTTAGAAGAGGTAGCACATACTTTTCTGAAGGTGGGAAAGGAAAGATCTTGTCAATTTATACACACCATCATACTCAGGTAGCCAATAGGGGACAGTTTGGTAAAATCATTTCGACTTTGGCAAAAATCAAAGATTTTCATTTGTTGAATTCCGAGAATGCACATCTTGGGGTAAAAGAAGAAGATGAAAACCTATATAAAATTTCTTTATAAATTGTGTAAGAATATTTAAAAGTGTAAGACGAGATTGTGGACTTAGATAGACATCATGCATTCAGTTGAAATAAGTAATTTTCTGAACGTATTTGACGGAATTCTGTTCAATGCACACTATGTACGACTCCAGTTCATACAATTAAAACTCTTTGAATGTGATGGAGTTAATATGAAAACATCTATTCATGGAAATCATAAGAGACCTGCGTGTGGAGCAATGATGCACCCACCGACGAAGTTGATACTTTTGTATGCCATCGAATTTCGGATTACAAAACGGAAGCCCTCAATATTATTAATATAAACTATAATCTACAAAAAATAATCAAAAAGATTAAATAATATAATAAATCATGTTCGCAATACCAAAATAAATGAATAAATGTATTATTATGCTGCAAAATAAACTTCTGACTTTTTATTTCGAGTTAAAATTACAGGTACAGAAAATGGAAAAAAATTCCTTGTCGGCTACTTGCGAGTTGTTGCGTGGTCGTGATTTCAACCCTTATTATGGGACGTATTAGAGCTAGCAGTCAGCCGTGAGGTCGTTGGCCTGAGGCCCATGATCTTGTCAATGAGCGTGCGCCTTCAGGCTTGTGCATGTGTCCCTTTTATTGCGGACAGGTAATGGTGAGGTGCGCATGTTCGGGTAGCTCTTGTTTGAGTCCCTATTATGACATGTTTATGACCCGTTTGTGGAAAGGAGAAAATCTTTGACAATTTAGCAGTTAAACATTCTGGGGCGACAACAAAAATGTGTTTAGAAATATTCCACATCTGATAATTATTAACTTGTGAGATTTACTTTATTGTGGTTCTTTTGATTTCTAATTTAGTTTTACAATCATAGGAAACATTATTCCCCAACATGTTCGGACATGTTCCTCTAAGATAACCATCTTTAAATACTTTGGATGTGCGACCTTTCTCACGATGAAGTTGAAGTGCAAATTAAATGATAAAGGTTGTTATAATTATTACATAGAACGCGAAAGGGCTCGTGCAGACAAAAATTTGATGTACATCGTGGCATATTTAGGGAATAATAATTTCGTGTTAGTCTTACAGGAACATTGAAAGTTAGGCGGTTTATAAGTTCTACAGAATCAATATCACCTCTAATAAGATTTTGCATAAAAATAGTGCCAAGCATTGTTCAACGATTTACAAGTGTAGGTAAATTAAGCAATAGTAATCTACTCTGATAGGAAGGTAGCCTTACGTTTTGATCCCAGTTCAAACTACGAAGGGCAAAAAGATGCACTTGATATTGTGGACTCCAAACCGAAGAACAATATTCCAAAATAGGACGGACAATAATAATAATAATTTGGTTGAACACTTATGGCCTTGTTGACAGTGGACATAATGTGGCAGTCAAATGTAAGTTTTGGGTCCAGAAGAACGCCTAAGTCATTAACTGAATATATACGGTCGAGTGGCGTATTTTAAAGAGAGTAACTAACAAAAGTAGGAGTACCCCTATAAAAATATACTCATGTACTCACACCATCCCTGAAAACAATCAATATCTGACTGTAAGTTGAAGCCCGACGCTATACCAGATGTCACGTAGATCAATTTTGAAGCAGCGTTCTTGAATATAACCGAGGAACATAAATGTTGCAAATAAGAAGTAATAATACGTTCAAGTGCTTTAAAAATTGCCGACAGTTTAGAAATACCTCTATAATTCTGGACATCCGCCTTCGCACCCTTTTTGTAAAGTGGAATGATAAAAGAGTCTTTCCAGATAGTAGGAAAAACTGATGATGAAATAGACAAATTAAGAAGTTTAAGAATCGGTTTACATATGGTTGACGCACAAAACTTAAGCACACACCCGGGGAGTCCATCTGGACCGGGAGAATAAGCTGGCGTTGTTGTTACTAAGTCTCTTAAGAGATAACTTTCTGTAATTTCAGGGGTAAAAATACAACTTGCCCTATTTAAGGGATTAGGGTCGTTAGGATTTGACCAAGCAGCCAAACTACAAGTAGTTTGGAAAAATTCGGCAAATAAGTCAGCAATTTCAGATATATATTAAAAAAAAAAATTCAGCAATTAGTCTCAACGACTTCAGTAAGCATTTATGAATTATACAATTTATAAATTATAAGAATCTGGTTGTTAATTTATTTGTTCTTTATTTACCATACGCCCGTTAGGGCATAGGTTTTATTTATAAGTTTATACAGAGCTATTACTCTGGAGTACCAATTAAGACAAACTTAAAACTCCTAACCAGCTGCGGCTCGAGGCCTATGTCTTCCTGCAGCGCTGTCGCCAAGGTGCCGGGTCAGCATTTTTGTCCCGGCCCGTGGCGATCACTCGCTCCGCGAGCGCTCCAGTCTGGCTCCGGGCAATTGCACTCGGAGCGCGCGGTCAGCTATTTCTTCAATGCGCGTGCAGGCCACCGGATATGGCCTGCAACTCTGCAGTTTCTCTCCGTGAGAACTGCCTGCGTTAACTCCTCCCTCCTTCAAGTGGTTGACGTCCCGGGGACCCGCTCGTTCCACCTCGTTGTCCGTTCTTGGGCTTGTGCGAGTTCTGGCCTTCAGGTATTTGTAGCTGACCCAAACGGTGGAACACAGCAAGAAGGCAGCGAGTAGGGCGAAGGAGTTGCTGAGGAAGGATCCCAGTGTAAGTTCTTCTCTGAGGGTCCTGATGTGGTGGAGATTGCTCAAACTCAGCTCGTGAAGAAATGGGAGGCTTAGCCGGTTTTGGTGGGCCGTGACGTTGACTATGGCCATGGCTGACACAGCAGGTTTTCTTATTGAACTTCCCAATTGATTCACGAACCAGGTTCCGTTGAGGGCTACCTTGTTGGAATAGGTTACCAGGTAGGTTCCGGATATTTTCTGGTCACGCCCTTGGTCGTCGGTTATGGTCATGTTGGTATCGTTCACGATGAGGGTGCCGTGATCGACTATGGTAATTGGATCCAGATGACCTGGGAGCGTGGAGCAGTGCGCAATAGCCCCAGAGACTATTTGTTGGGCGCAGGTGCCATTTTGGAGCTCCCTGCAAAAGGTGGCGCCGACTGTCGTCTTGCAGAAGCCGATGTTGAGGTTTCGTTTTGGGCATTCAGCGACTAGGTTTCCACCTTCGAAGTCCAGGATCTTTTTCTGGTGCTGAACTGGATAGACTGTTATCTTCTTACATATAAATTTAGGACTAGGGAATTTAATGAGAAAATGTAAA
Source organism: Drosophila subpulchrella (assembly GCF_014743375.2). Classification (NCBI taxonomy): domain Eukaryota; kingdom Metazoa; phylum Arthropoda; class Insecta; order Diptera; family Drosophilidae; genus Drosophila; species Drosophila subpulchrella. The sequence goes on along the minus strand of NW_023665693.1, from coordinate 277,361 downwards.
ATTTCGGAATTTTGAAAAACAGTAATACTAGATACTTCTAATAATTCTATCAAACTAACGTCAATAGGCTGTCTGTCCCTGAATTCGCCAATATCGGAACTATCCAGAATCGCTGGACTTACGATGTTTAATTTTGCTAGGGTTAAGCCCATTAAAATGTTTTCTAGATCCGTGATTACACTTCTATTTTTTGCTAGAATAATTTCCAAAAGGTGGGTTTCTTTATCTGTTTCGAATTTTTGGACTTGGTTCATCGCATTTGCGAGTTCATTTAGACGTTTCTGAAATTTGATATTTAATTCTGTATGTCCTTCATCTGTTCTCATTAGTTGTTCTTGATTGAATTTTATTCGCTCCCAGTCGTTAAAGTCGTGTGTGCCGGCAATAACTTTCAGTGCTGTCCCGATTAGGTTAATACTCCTAGCGGCCCTATGGTGGATTTTCAAGGTAGTTACCAACTTGCGAATATTTGTAAGGTCCGTCATTATAACTGGTGTCCTGTGGTCCTCTGCAAATGTCCTCGTCATTGCTTCCGTCTGGTCGGCGTAGTCCTCGTAAGTCGTCATGTTCGTTGAGTGCTGTAGGTATCCGTAGGACTCCCAGATGACAATTTCATTGTCCTCTATCGGGATATAGTCTGCGTTCGTGTAGTCGTTTAGTTTTACTGTCGCGTCCGTCCTGACAGTCGTAAGTACGAAAACTAAGATAAGGTTTCCTAACCTAGAAAGATATAAAGAATAGAAAAAGGGGTCACTAATCTCGCGAAGATGGTTAGCGTAGATTGTCCTTGTGGACCACCCTCCCCTCAATTTGGACCGTGGTCCCCAGGTCCCCCTCAATGATTTTTTCCGAACACAGAGGCGAAAGCTTGTTTCCTAGGCGTTTGTTTGCTTTTAGGAAGACCTTTTCGCCAGCTAGATAGTCTCTATTGGTCTCATTTTGGTTTCTCATTTCGAAATCTGCGGACTTTGAGTGAACAATCTGTACAGGTTTTTCATTGGTAACCGAGTGGATTGTATTGTTATATTAGTTGGTTGCCAAAAAAATAAGTTCAGTTGTATCGTTTAAGTTGCCTTCTAGTTTCAAGCATCTGGCTATTTCTGCCAGGGTGCTGTGAAACCTTTCTACCTGACCGTTTGAGGTGCTATGTAAAGGTGGGGCGTTGGCAATGGTGATATTGAAATGATTCAGGAGAATCGATTTAATTGTTTCAGAGTTGAACGATCTTTCGTTATCACAATAAATTGTTTTAATTTTTGGACAGAAATTTATTATTTGTAATAAAGGAGATTTTACATCCACTATGGCCCTCGATGCGATGGCCTGCACTGTGGCGAATTTAGAGAATTTATCGATGCATGTAAGAAAAAGAGTTCCGTCTGTTGAAAAAATGTCGATGTGAAGGATTTCCCCCACACAAGAAGGTATCGGTGTTTCCGCTACCACTTGTTTAGATGGATGGCGCTTGTATTTTGCCATTGGACAGGTCTTGCAATTCAAGGTTGTCTCTGTTGCTAGCCGAAGCATTTTAGGGAAAAAGTAGTCCCTCAAGATTTGTTTCACGTTTTCTTGTGCTGCTCGGTGAGCCCTGTTGTGTTCTGCTATGACAATTTCTCTTTGCTCGGTTATATCTGTTATGTCCTGCACGAAGCTCTTCGTATATTTGAATGAAGTGCTTGGGAACAATTCAACTAGTCGGTGTTGGATAAATGCCAAGATCGGTAGGGAACAATGTATTGCGTTAACCACCTCAGCATTGACTACATCTTGTAAAGTGCTAAGCAAATTTTCTCGGTTAGAAATTTTTATTATGTGTCTCACCTTGCTTCTAAACAGAATAAATGTGTCTACCGAGGAGCTGTTTCCTTCTTCAATTATTATCTGATTTCTGAAACAGTTTATTGGGTTGTCCGTCGTGTCTATGGTGTATGTTAGTGATTGTTCGCTGTGTATGGTTGCTACATCTGATTCTATTTCGTCTTCTAAAACGTTTATGTTTTGGCGGGACAACGCGTCCGCCACATGGTTTTCCTTGCCAGGTTTATAAACTAGTTTGGCGCCGTGATCGTCGATAATCCCCTTCCAGCGCTTTAGTTTCGCGTTAGGGTTTTTGTCCGAAACGGCAAAGGTAAGTGGCTGATGATCGGTAAAGATCTGCAAGCCTTTTACTCCGTACAAGTAATTTCGGAGGTTTTTCAGTGCCCAAACTATAGCGAGGAGCTCTCGCTCGTTGGTCGCATAATTTTTTTCGTTGTCTCGTAGGGCACGTGAAATCATTGTGATTGGGCGGCCTTCTTGAGATAGTACCACTCCCAGATCAAAACCTGAAGCATCTGTTGTCAAATCGAATGGTCTCTTGAAGTCCGGGTAGGAAAGCAGAACGTCTTCTGATGCCAAGATTTCTCTCAGCCTGTCAAACGTTTCTCTCTGTTCCTTGGTCATATCGACGTCAACTTTTCTTGACTGATATTTGCTAGTTTTACCATTATCTCCCTTTAGGATGCTTGCTAAGGGCCTTGCGATTGCCGCGAAGTTTTTTATGAAGCACCTATAATAGCTTGCTAATCCCAGGAAGGATCTGAGTTCGTAAAGCGTTTTTGGTGGGGGAAATTGTCTTATTGCCTTGACCTTTTCATGTGAGGTTCGCAGCCCCCCTTGAGACACTATGAACCCCAAGTATTCAACGCTCTTTTTAAAGAACTTTGACTTTTCTTGGGATACTCTCATGCCTGCGTCTAAAAGTTTTGTTAAGACCCAGTCCACGTCCTTAACGTGATCTTCTTTTGTCTTGGAGAATATTATGACATCATCGACATACACGTAGCATATCCTTGAAATTCCTTCTCGTAGGACATTGTCGATGGCCCTTTGGAAAATGCTTGGGGCATTCTTAAGTCCAAATGGCAATCTACAGAATTTGTACTTGCCGTTGTTTATTGAAAAAGCTGTCTTTCCTCTGTCCTTTTCTGCCAGCTCTATCTGATGAAAGCCTGACTTGAGGTCAAGAGTCGTAAAAAATTTCGACTCGCCCATATTCGACAGTATTGTCGAAATGGTAGGGATAGGGTATCTATCGTCTACGGTCTTTTGGTTTAGTTTTCTAAAGTCGATAACCAATCTCTTCTTTTTAACCCCATTTTGTTCGGTTCCTTTTTTATCTACAACCCAGGTAGGGTTGTTATATGGGGATTTGGATGGCCTTATTACGCCGTCCGCAAGAAGTTGTTTAACCTCTGCATTGACGAATTCAGTTACACCCATGGGATGCGGGTATGACCTAGAGTATACCAGCTCCCCATCCGTTTTAATCGTGGCTAATGTGTTTATGTTGAAAGGTAGGGCCTCGTCCGGGTCGGCGAAAGCTTTATGATTTTTTACAATCATTTTATCGAAAGTGATTTTAATTGCCGGAGGAACGTCTTCGTCATCGATTTTTATGAAGTTAACGTTTTCCGCTTTAGTAAACTGGATTTTTTCAGTTCCTTTGCTAATGTGTAGAACATTTCCGGTAAAATCGAGTTTCGCATTCACCTGTTTAAGTAAGTCGAGTCCGATAATGCCTTTAAAGTCTTTAAGGTCGTTAAGAATGAAAAAGGGCGTTTTTACGTTGAACACTGAAACTAGACATTTTTTATTTATTTTAGTAAAGCCGTGGATCGACTTTACTCTAAAGGGTTTATCTGCTGCCACGATGCCTTTCAGCCCCGGGAGTGGAGTAATGTAATTTTTAGAGGTGCCTGTGTCGAGTAATAGTTTTATTTCTCTTCCTGCCACCGTACGTGTAATGTAAGGAACCAGGGATTTTACCCTAAAAAATTGCAGGAGTCTTCCTCATCTAGCTCGTCTTCTATCTCTGTGGCGCTCGCTTGCGCGATGGAGTCATATTCTTCATCGTCGGTTTTATCTTCCGGCATGAAGTTAATTTTTTGGTAAGACCGCGTCGACCCCTTTTTCCACGCCGTGGGCTGCCTGAACCTGGAGGAGGTGTCGACCTCCATTGGTTCTGGCGCTGGCTGACCTTGACCTGTGTTACTATGTGGTCTTTGTTTAAAAGAACCACCCTTATTATTTCTTCCCCCTTGGGTCCTGACAAAGTGAGGGTTCTTTTTTATCGCCCCCTGGCTTTGGTTTTATTAGTAGCTTCTCCAACCTGCCTGTCGCTGGTTGTTGGGCCTATACATTTTTTCTTCGTTATGGCGGGCAAAGGTGGCCGCGAAAGCGCTTCTATCATTACTTGACTCAGCCTCTTGAGCTAATGCCAAGGCTGATGGTAAATCTTTCGGTTGTGCCGGAAAAACGGCAATTTTCAATGACTTTTTTAAGCCGGATATGAACGCATGTAAAGCGTCATCTCTGTGCTGTTCGTTTAGAACAGCCGCTGTGGCTGCGTCGTGAGTCATGATAGTTTTGTTTGTTAGAAGCGTTAGCTTCCGTCCGATCTCGTCATAGTATTTAAGAAGGGGAAATTCTCCCTGTCTTGACAAACTCAACTCTAGTTTGATTACGTGTACCGGAGTTTTATCCGCATAAGTAAAATCTAACCTTGCCAGTATGGCATGAAAATTGAACACTGTGTTAAAAGAGGCTAATACAGCCGCTGCTGCGCCTCGTACCTTATTTTTAAGTATTCCTACAGCTTGGTAATGTCGGCTGCTGCCTTCGTATGGCTCAAATACCTTATATGCTGCAGTAGCAGCCTGCCTCCAGGAAACGTAATTTTCCTGTTTCCCGTCGAATTGCGGGACAGATTTTACCATGTCCAGGGGTTCGCTACATTCTTTCCCCGGTTCTATTTTTATTTCTAGGAAAGTCTGCATTTTCGGAGTTTTATCCTTAAGTGAGCATAACTCCCCCATAATTATAGCTAATTTTTCATCAAATAACTCCTGCTGCCTTTGGAGCGCAGAAGCTATGGCAGCCTCCATGCTTGCAATCTGTTCTGCTTGCATTTTTTTTCGTTCTGATTTTCTGGGTTTTTAAAGCTAAGAACACAGTCTCGGATGTGTGGTACCCTGCTGGTCGAAGGGTAACAATCTACTTCAGATTGGTTCTGTTCTGATTTCTGCCTTTCTACTCTAGTTTTCAAAAGTATTTTATATTCTTCTAGAATTTCTTCGTCCGATGAGACGTTGTCGTTGTTCCTATACATGAGTCAGTAATAAAATAATTTTGGATGCTATAAAATTCAATCAAGGGTTTGTAAAAATTTCCTTTCTAGTATTTGTTATTTTTTCACAACTAAAATTAAATATCAAAATAAATGTTTTATTATTGAGAATTCAATAAAATTTTATTGACCATTTTTCGTCCAGTATTTTTCGCAACGAAAATTAAGAATCGGAAATAAGTTTTTTTATTATTAAAAAATTTTAATTTTCCCAAATATGGTTGGTGTGTTTTATTTTTTGCATAATTTAACACGGGAAAGTTTTTAATTTACTCAATTTTAAATCTCGACAAAATTTATTTTTCAAATATTTGTACTGGCGAACACTCTTGAACATGTGATCATATATTTATTTTGTCGTCGAAAAGCCGTCGGTACTGTTGCTACGGCCGCCGTTGTCGCTGCCGCTGCCGTTGTCGCTGCCGTTGTCGCTACCGCTGCCTTGTCGCTGCCGCTGCCGTTGTCGCTGCCGCTGCCGTTGTCGCTGCCGCTGCCGTTGTCGCTGCCGCTGCCGTTGTCGCTGCCGCTGCCGTTGTCGCTGCCGCTGCCGTTGTCGCTGCCGCTGTCGTTGTCGCTGCCGCTGCTGTTGTCGCTGCCGCTGCCGTTGTCGCTGCCGCTACCGTTGTCGCTGCCGCTGTCGTTGTCGCTGCCGCTGCCGTTGTTGCTGCCGCTGCCGTTGTCGCTTTTTGTTTTAAAAGACTATGAATTTTTATTTAAATTTTCGTTTAGACGAATTTATTATTATTTTGTTTTGTGCCAGTTCTTGGCTGCACTTTAATTTTTTCTTCACTGCAATTTACTTGCACCGAATAATTTTAATTCGAATTTTTGTTTGGATGAATTTATTATATTTTGTTTTGGGCCAGCACTTGGCTGCACTTTAACTGCGATTTACTTGCACCGGATAATTTTTATTCGAATTTTTGTTTGGATGAATTTATTATTTTGTTTTGTGCCAGTTCTTGGCTGCACTTTAACTTTATTTTCACTGCAATTTACTTGCACCGGATCGTGTGATTCGAGTCGTTGGGCGACAATTATAAGAATCTGGTTGTTAATTTATTTGTTCTTTATTTACCATACGCCCGTTAGGGCATAGGTTTTATTTATAAGTTTATACAGAGCTATTACTCTGGAGTACCAATTAAGACTAACTTAAAACTCCTAACCAGCTGCAGCTCGAGGCCTTTGTCTTCCTGCAGCGCTGTCGCCAAGGTGCCGGGTCAGCATTTTTGTCCCGGCCCGTGGCGATCACTCGCTCCGCGAGTGCTCCAGTCTGGCTCCGGGCAATTGCACTCGGAGCGCGCGGTCAGTTATTTCTTCAATGCGCGTGCAGGCCACCGGATATGGCCTGCAACTCTGCAGTTTCTCTCCGTGAGAACTGCCTGCGTTAACTTATATACTGAAACCTTTAATTTAGATGCTTCTCCATTAATACATTGCACAAGCACCCAAAAGGGAATTGTATTAACCACCAATCCAGGTGTGCAAGTTAGATCAGTAATAGAAGATCACCCAACACTTGGTAGAGCAATAGTGATGATGGTCTTTAAGAAATAATTCATATGCATAATATAATGGAATGGAACGAATTATACAACGAAAGAAATAACATATAAATGGACTTTGATAAATCATATAAGTCACTTACACAAAACAGGCCAATTCAAAAAATACTATTAAGAAACTTGTAGAAATACTAGAAAAATGCTTGGTCCCAAGAATCAAAATTTTTAATCAGACTACGATCTAATTTAATATCAATTAAACTAAAGTTCAGCTTAGATATATCAGTACCGACCATATTTAGCACTTCTCTAACAGTTGAAACTGGCGATGAACCAGAATTAACAGAACAAACGGACATTGACCAAATAGAGTCAGAAGAGCTTGCAGAGACAAATTCTAAGATAGAAGAGCAAGATTTAAATAATCTTACCATTCCAGCTGTTTTAATGTCAGATCTGGATAATTCTACAGATTCTGATGCTAGTTCAAGCATAATAGAGAATAAATCTAGCAACAATATCACAATGGCGCAATCTAATATTGATTTTATTAATACAGCATACAAGCTTATACCAGTTTTCGATGATAAAGCTGAAAACATAACCAGTTTAATTGATGCATTACAAATAATAGAATCAATAAAAGGCGAACACGAACAATTAGCAGTTTCTATAATTTAAACAAAGCTAAAAGGTGTCGCTAGAAATCTAATCGGAAATGAAAGAATAGTAACTGAAGTCATTTCCAGATTAAAAAGCAACGTCAAAGGCGAAACTGTAGAAGTACTGTCAGCAAAACTGATGAACCTTCAGCAACGCAATAAAACTGCTAACCAGTACACACCAGAGGTTGAGCAGATGACAAAAGCTTCAGAAGGTGCATATATAACAGACGGCTTATCCCTAGAGTTAGCCAAAAGTTATTCCACTCAGCATGCAGTCAAAGCAATGATCAAAAATTGTACAATCGATAAGGTTAAACTAATCACGCAAGCTGGTACCTTCAATTAATGCTGCCGTATCAAAATTTGTAAACAGTTGCACAGAAGCAACCGGACAGCCAAAGACTGTCCTATATTACAATAATTACCCGCAGCGCGGCGGAAACCGCGGACGAGGAAATTACAGAGGTAACTTTCGTAGTCGTTATAATAATTACAACAACAATAGTACCCAAAACAATACTGGACGCAGTGGCGGATCTAGGGGGGGGCGAAAGGGGCAAGCGCCCCGGGCGCCAAATCTAAGAGGCGCTAAATCGAGTCCGACTGGACCTTTTTTTCTACCAGTCTTTGGCAAATCTTTTAGAGAGCATGTCTCCCCAAACTTGATTATAATATTTTTAACACTATTAACACTAACTTTGTAGCGTTTTGCCAAATTTCGGTACGAAACACCGTTTTCTGTACAGTAATTGTGCACAATTTTTTGGCGAACATGCTCTTCTTCAAACATATAAGCTTTTAATAATTAATAACCTATTTACACTTTAAATACTCCTAATGTTATTCGTACAGCAAATAGGGAGGGGGCGGAATTTTTCGCTTTGCCCCGGGCGCCAGCAACCCTAGATCCGCCACTGACTGGACGAGGCCAATATAGAGGAAACTATAGAGGCCGTGGCAACTCGAGTCGAGGCCACAACAATAATAACCAAAATAATATCCGAGTAACCAATAGTACATCGGGAAACTCACAAAACCCTTTAGATATTCAACAGTAGAAAATGCAAAGGTTCATACCGTTAATCTCAGTCAGAACATATTTGTATCATTCAATCATCTGGTTACAGGAAAAGAACTTGTCTGTTTAGTAGACACAGGTGCAGATATTTCAGTAGTTAAAGAAAATTCTGATGTCTTTCATGACATACAAGATAATTATACTATAGACATAAGAGGAATAAGACAAGAGCTAACCAAATCCAAGGGGTTAACTTCTATTGAGATACAGACCACTAAGTACGTAATCCAACACGATTCTAATATCGTGGATTTACATTTCGCTGTCCCTTGTGATGGCATTTTAGGAATCGATTTTATAAAAAAATACAACTGTCAAATAGACTTCAAGTCATCTGAAGATTGGCTTATAATCAGACCTAATAACTTAAAATTTCCAATTTATGTTCCAATAACATACAGTTCGGGCAACAACTCAATACTTCTGCCAGCAAGATCCCAAGTTATTAGAAAAATTCAACTGGATTCAAAAGAAGACAGTGTATTGATTCCAAATCAAGAAATTAAGCATGGTATTTATAGCAAGTACCATAGCTGTAAACGCTTTCATAAGACTACTCAATACCACAAATAAAGATCAAGAAGTCAGTACAAATAACTTAGCTTATGAATCACTTTCGAACTACGATGTACTCAACACTAATCTAGAAAATAGAGAAAAATATGTATTATCTCAACTTTAAAAAACTTTCCTCCACAATTCAAATCACAGCTTTCAAGTCTATGCACCCAATATAATGATATATTCGGATTGGAAACCGAACCAAAAGGCACAAATAATTTTTATAAACAAAAACTGAGATTAAGGGATGATGAACCAGTGTACATAAAAAACAAGGAAGAACGCTATAGTCGAGTACCTCGACTATCAGATACCCGTTACTCAGCTAAAGGGACCAAAAGGAAATGGAGATATGCAAGGAGAAAAACAAGATCGAAATGCGCCACCTACCGGCGGTAGACAGATTTAAGCGTTATGGGCGTTAGAGTGGGCGTGGCAACATTTTTTTTTTGATCAATCGATAGGTATTGACGAGACTAATACATTTCAGTTACAATTTTTTATCTAGCATAAAAATTGTGGGCGCCACAGGCTTGGGCGGTTTGTGGGCGTTAGAGTGGGCGTGACATATTCGCATAACAAACTTGCGCTGCGTACAAGGCTACGGAATCTAAATCTGAAATCCCAATACTCTCTCTTTGATAGTTTCCCAGATATCTACGTTCATACTAACGATTTTTTGAACTCTGTGGGCGGTTTGTGGGCGTTAAAGTGGGCGTGGCAAACTTTTTTTTAAATCAATCGACAGGTATTGATGAGAACAATTAATTTCAGTTTAAATTTTTACTCTAACATCAAAACTGTAGAAGCCACAGTTTTGGGCGGTTTGTGGGCGTTATAGTGGGCGTGGCACTCTACTGAAACAAACTTGCGCTGCGTAAGAAGCTTAGGAATCTGCACGCCAAGTCTCAATAGCCTAGCTCTCATAGTTTCCAAGATCTCAGCGTTCATCCGGACAGACAGACAGACGGACAGACGGACAGACGGACAGACGGACATGGATAGATCGACTCGGATAGTCATCCTGATCAAGAATATATATACTTTACGGGGTCGCAAACGCTTCCTTCTGCCTGTTACATACTTTCCGACGAATCTAGTATACCCTTTTACTCTACGAGTAACGGGTATAATTACAGAAGCCCACACAGTCAGGTGAACGAAATACAGAAACAAGTCGGAAAATTGATCACCGACGGGATTGTTGAACCATCTGTATCTGAATATAATAGCCCATTGTTACTTGTTCCTAAAAAACCATCCCCAGGCTCACAAAAAAAAATGGCGATTAGTGATTGACTATAGTCAAATTATTAAAAAATTACTGTCCGATAAGTTTCCACTCCCAAGAATTGATGATATTTTGGATCAACTGGGACGAACAAAATATTTTTCATGCCTTGACTTAATGTCAGGATTTCATCAAATTGAACTCGAAAACTTCCAGACGACAAGATATATGACGTCAATATGAATTACCCTGCGCCGCACAATGCGGACAGCGCTAGACAATTCGTAGCATTTTGCAAATATTATTCACGGCACATAACAAGATTATGTAAAAAGCATGTTCCTTTTGAATGGACAGATGAATGCCAAAACGCATTCCAATATTTAAAAACAAAACTCATGGAACCTACTTTGCTACAATATTCCGAGTTCAGCAAAGAATATTGTATAATTACTGATGCAAGTAAACAAGCGTGTGGAGCGGTTTTAACTCAAAACCATAACGGACTCCAACTTCCCATTGCATATGCATCAAGAGCTTTCACTAAGGGAGAAAGTAATAAGTGTACAACTGAGCAGGAATTAGCTGCAATTCACTGGGGAATATTACATTTTCGACCATATATTTACGGAAATCACTTTACAATCAAAACAGATCGCAGACCATTAATATATCTATTTTCAATGATAAATCCGAGTTCCAAACTGACACGTATGAGGCTAGACTTAAAAGAGTATGATTTCACAGTTGAATATTTAAAGGGAAAAGACAATTATGTAGCTGATGCGTTATCAAGAATAACCATTAAAGATCTACAAAACATTACTGGAAATATAAAGAAAGTCACTACTAGATATCAAAATAGACAGAAATTCGGAACGGAAAACAAACAAATATAATTGCCTACGCAATCCATAGAGAAAGCTTCTAGGTCCAACGTATATGAAGTCATAAACAATGACGAAGTACGTAAAGTAGTGACCTTGCATGTAAAAGATATGCTATGTTTATTTAAACATGGTGAGAAAATTACTGCAAGATATGATGTAAGCGATTTATATACCAATGGAATCCTAGACTTCGGTCAATTTTTTCAAAGGCTTGAAATGCAAGCCGGAATAAACAAAATCAGCCAACTCAAAATGGCACCGTGGGAAAATATCTTTGAATATGTATTAGTAGATAATTCTAAACAAATGGGCAACAAGATATTGAATACCTTAAGAGTAGCGCTACTCAACCCGGTGGCCCATATAGAAAAACAAAACGAGAAAGAAGCAATACTGTCTAAATACCGTGACGATCCAATACAAGGAGGTCATACTGGCATTCCAAAAGCCTTGGCCAAGGTCAAAAGACATTATTTTTGGAAAGGTACGACTCGAGATATTACTGAATACATACGAAAATGTCAGAAATGCCAAAAAGCTAAAATAACTAAGCACAATAAGACTATATTGATAATAACTTGATAATAACATTGATAATAACTTTCGACAGAGTGATAGTGGTCACTATTGGTCCACTAACAAAATCAGAAAATGGCAATGAGTATGCAGTCACTCTAATATGTGACCTGACTAAATATTTAGTTGCCATACCAGTTCCAAATAAAAATGCGAACACTGTCGCTAAAGCAATTTTTGGACCATTTATTCTGAAGTACGGTCCAATGAAGATGTTCAGTACGGACAAGGGAACAGAATATAAGAATTCAATTATAAATGACTTGTGCAAATACCTAAAAATTGAAAATATAACATCTACAGCACACCACCACCAGACAGTAGGAAAAATAGAACGAAGTCATAGAACTTTCAATGAATACATACGCTCATACATATCGGTTGATAAAACTGATTGGGACGTATGGCATCAATATTTCGTTTTTTGCTTTAACACGATCCCTTCAATGGCACATAATTATAGTCCATACGAGGTAGTATTTGGTAAAACAAATAATTTACCAAAACAATTTAATAGTATCATTGTGGACGGCAGTACACGTAGTGGCGAAGCGCGCAAGAGACCGTGCGAAGACAATTACTATGTAGCCGCAGAATTGAAAATCTGCCATTGTGGTCCGATTGACCAAGACTTTCGAAATGTAGATTTGTTTGGGAGAAAATGCAGTGAAAGTGTAAAGGTAAACATTTAGAAAATTGGAGCTGCTGGATACGGTGGGGATAAAAGCCCCCGTCTGTTTAGATTGTTTTATTCTTACTGAGAATACGCTTCGAATGACTTCTTATTTGTTGAAATCCGATGTCCCGTTCAAAAGTAATTCAAGAAACAGGATTTTTTTCTTCTTCCCAAAATGAAAATGTTTGTCCCTTTGTTTGTGGGTTTGTATGCATCCCATCTTAGTTTTAGGGTTTTGGAAACCCTATGGGTGTATAAAGTATAAAGTAAAAACAAGATTTAATTTAAAGTATCTAAACAACTAATGCTACAGAAACGTGCTATATATCTCTGAAAAGATAATTTAATTTGCTAAATATTCTTCATATAGTAAAATTGTCTGAATATAATAGATTTAGAGTTATGACAAAAAGTTATTTTTTAAAACCACTTTTTGACTATTTTCTCAAAATTGAGTCGAACGATTTCTTTTTAAATTTCAAATCATATAGCCCTTGAGATTCCTCAACTTTAGATCTATAACACTCTTTGCCCTAAAAGTTACCGTTTGGAAGATATTAAGCGACAAAAAGTGCAATTCGTTTCAGCTCCGTATACGAAATATTTCATACTTATTGGAATAAACAAGAAAAAACCAATTTGATAAAATATATTTCTATTCAAAAAATGATATTGCATTCGATAAAATAAATAAACTATATTAAATTTATGTATTCGGCACGCTACAACAGAAAATTTACGTGTAGGTAAATAAATGTTTATTGTTGTGGGCCGAAATCATAAATTCAATATAGTTTATTTATTTTATCGAATGTATTATCATTTTTCGTCACAACTGTTGATATCAGATATTTTTGTTAAAGGCGCGTTCGCCACTACTTTTTACCTCGTTAAGAGGTGTTTTTGTTTGATAGAAAATATAGAACCCATATATAATATAGATGACTATGCTAAGGAAAGTAAATATAGATTAGAAGTAGAATACAAAGGAGCCAGAATAATGATAGAAAAAAATAAGGAAAATAATAAGATACTATATGATCAGAAAATAAACAACATAGATATATCAGTAGGTGATCAAGTCCTTTTAAGAAATGAAACAGGTCATAAGTTAGATTATCGATATACCGGTCCGTATAAAGTAATAAAGGAAATAGGAAAATAAATAACATTATAATAACGAATATTATGAACAAAAAACAAACAGTTCATAAGGATAGATTAAAAACTTTTATTTCATAATTGCATTTAGCATGGCCATGCTTAGAAATACTTCTTCTTTAAATACGAATATTATTCCCAATTCCATTCTCTTAGTAACTAATAAAAAAAAAAAAATTTAAAAAAAAGATAAAAAAAAATTATTAAAATAATAATTATTCCTTTAAGTAAAATATACTAATAAAATAACTATTAGTATATTTTACTTAAAGGAATAATTATTATTTTAATATTTTTTTTTTAATCTTTTTTTTTAATTTTTTTTTTATTAGTTACTAAGAGAATGGAATTGGGAATAATATTCGTATTTAAAGAAGAAGTATTACGTTATTTTTCAAAAGAAGGGAAGTATCAGAACTACCAAGAGGGAATTTTTGAGCTTGGTCATTCCTTCGTTCGATCCTATGGGATTTATTTGCTGTCTCATGTAGTATGCACATATATTGTATATCTACTGTACCAAGAGTACTTGAAGCAAACACAGTGTAACACTTCGTTGCAGTGTTTACATAAACAAAGGCCCGGTCAAAAACCTAAGTGGCCGAAACATGAGTCGATCGGCGCGCTCACAGAAAGTGCAAGTGTCAGCATTCTGTTACACACGCAGGCCGCTCAACCGAACTCAAGTTTATCTATATACGCGCTCCAGCTAAAGAGAGCATAATTAAATACACTAATATATATAAGATATACATAGCCGTCTCTCTGCCGTCCAACTGTGGGCAGCGAGCTACGAGACTAAGGCTTACTTAGAGCCTAAGGAAAAATGTAAAATCAGAAACAACTGGACGTTGGTAGCGGCACTAATGCTGCTCCAGATTTTAAATAAAGAATTACAATAACAAATAAAAGATGCCATTACTCTACAGGACCTTCTGCAACAAAACTTAGATATTTCTTGGTTAAGTTTAGAAATGTTGAACAAAAGTCAGACTTCTAGTAGGTTTTAAATTGGTGAGAAATCGGTTCTATATTAATTGGATTTTCTCTTGCAGTATAAAGTTCAGTCAGTTGCAATGAACCATTATACGTATCGGTTGATTCTCGATCGGACGATCATTTAACGTTCGTTAAATGAATCCCTTTTTCATCGAGTAAAATCTCATTTTGCCGTTTGCTTTCTCCTATATCAAATTGATTAAGATTCATCGGATTTTTATCTTTCGTTGGCTCATAAACAGCGTTCGGTCCTGCAAGATCATCTATGTCTTCTACTAGAATAGGGTTGATTTCCGTATCAGATGAGGTTTCTTTTTTGAGATAACCTGTGATTACAAAACCAAGCCTTTTGCCTTGTGCCAAAGGTTTATTAGGTCCTAGTTCAAGAAGTTCACCGGTTATTACACAAGAATATACCTCAACCCCTAAAGTTAGGTCAATGGGTCCAGGTTGCCGAAAGTTAGGATCTGCTAACGGCAGTCCCTCGGGAGTATTAAGATCGGTATCAATCGGCACTGACGGTTGGTCTGTAATGACTGTGGGAATAATAAATACCTCTATTAGTGTTTCAAACCCTTATGTAACTGATGAGTGCTATAGTGTTGATCTGATTACTGTTGATATTTTTCCTCCGATTCCGGATATTTCAATCGGTGACATTTGTTTAAGAGATAGCAGATCTGCCAACTTCCTTGAGATAAGATTCACCATCTATTACAGCGCGGCATGTTTGTAGTTGACCGTTTGGCCCTTGTAATGGTACCTTGCCGGTCGCGAGCAGAGTATATCCTCCTACGTTGTCGTAGCCTGCAATGGTTGCTGCTCCGGTCAGTGGATTGCTAGTCGGTCCTTCGTGTAACAGTGAATGATGCCGTTGCTGATAGACTCGACAAGTGGCCGGTGATCCACAGTTTTCAACCTTGTGAGCTGTAGACAAACAATTTGTGCATGCTCCTACTTGAAAAATGGCTTGGCGCCGCGTTTTGGGGTCCATTTCCTGGAAACGGCTACATGCTCTAAGATGATGTGGTCCTAGGTGACAAATCTTACAGCTCTCTTCGTTGTGAACTGACTGATGGCGGAGTGTTGCTGTAGGTTGAGCGGTTATCGTCTCCAGCATGCAAGCGCGGCGCTCAACAAACGTCAGTACACTCCTTAACGTTGGAATTTCCGCTGGTGCATCCGCTGAATTTTTTGTATTTATTTATTTATTTATTTATTTCGCCAACAGTTGGTACCTTAACTGGCTACTTGTCTATTACTAAACTAAATACTAAGGGACGAAAGGTAATTGTAAAGGGTTTTCTTAATTAATTCCCTAGGGGAGCATGTGTCCAGCCGCATGTAAGATGGAAGTTTGTTCCAGTAGAACAAGGCTTTACAAAGAGGCTCATTAAAAGCATAGTTAGCTCTATATGCCGGAATAAAAAAAGGTTCAAATGACCTTAAAGACCTACCAGGTACGGAAAAGCCTATGCTACTCAGCAATGCAGGGCAGTCTATTTTGGAGGACAGCAGGTCACAAATAAAAACTAGTGCGCTAGTTGTTCTACGATCTTGTAGGGAAGAAAGGAGCACAAGACGACATTTCGCAGAGTAAGAGGGAACCGGGTCATTAAAGTATAGAGAAAGAAGGGCAAAAGATAGGAATTTTTTTTGAGCACGCTCAATACGATTGATGTGTGTAGTTCCAGTCGGACTCCAGACAAACGAAGCATATTCCAATCTGGACCTAATGAACGAAGAAAATAGGCTTAGTTTCGTGTACGGATCTTTAAATTGCGTGGAATTTCGTTTTACAAAACCATACATAGCGTATGCCTTTCTAATTATGTAATTTATGTGATCCATGAAAGTAAATTTGGTATCAAACATAACTCCTAGGTCCAGTAATTCATTTCTTAAGGAAAGAACATGGGAACTAATGGAATAAGAGCTAAGGACATTAATTAATCGTTTGCTGTACCTAACGTAGAAACATTTTGACACGTTCAGAGGCAACTTATTACGAGAACACCAATTTCCCACTTTTACTAGGTCATTTTGAAGAAGTTCACTATCGGAGATTGAATTCACAGACCTAAATATTTTAAGATCGTCCGCAAACAACAGGAATTCAGAATTTGTTATGCAATAGCTTAAATCATTAATGAAGATGATGAATAGAAACGGACCCAATGCACTTCCCTGAGGAAGGCCAGAAGTAGCAACATACGGGTTTGAGAAAACACCATTGCACTCTACTCTATAAATCCGCCCATCTAAATAAGATTTAAACCAATTTAATATTGATGAATGAAATCCCAATTTCTGCAATTTTGCCAATAAAGCATTATGGGAGACTTTGTCAAATGCTTTGGCGAAGTCGGTGTAGACTACATCAACTTGATGATGACTGATAAACAAGTGGATGCAAAAAAGATTAAACGTAGCTAAGTTAGTGGTAGTTGACCTTCCAGGCATAAAACCATGTTGGTTAGGATTGATGATCCGACCAGCAAGAAAAGTTAGCTGCCTAGCTACAATTCGTTCAAACATTTTTGAGACATTACTTAGCTTTGCAATTGGCCTATAATTTGAAACAATATTTTTGTAACCAGACTTGAATATAGGAGAAACTGTGGCAAGTTTCCATCTATTCGCAAATACCCCAGTGGAAAGAGACTTGTTGAAGATCATTTTTAGGGGCTCACAAAGAACACCTATACAGTTTTTCAAAATAAATGGAGAAAGGCCATCGCAGTCTAATTTTCCTGAGTCGTTAAAACTCTCAGCCGCCATATGACAGTCCAAATCAGTAACATCTAAGCACCCAATATTTAGCATCGTGGCAATGGCACCGAGTGAATCATCGTCATTCCACAGCGAGCTCGGTTCAAAGTTAGATGCAAAGTACTTAGCAAATAGATTAGCGACCCCAATATCAGAAGAAGCTGAAAGACTTTCATATGACATATGGGAAGGAAAGTAGGAGGTTGTACGTTTAGAATTGGCAAAGTGCCAGAATGACTTAGGGTTGGTAATTAGTTTACACTCTATATCAGCAATATATTGGCTGTATAAGAATTTATTGAGGAACTCAAACTCACGCTTATGTTGTTTGTACCGATCAAAGTCGGCAGCTTCACCGCTTTCTATGTAGCGCTTATAGAATTTATTTCGGAGATTTTTGTATTTTTTTAGTCCTTGTGTGTACCATGGTAGTCTATAAAAACTTTGAACTCTTGTTTTAGCATATCTGGCTATAATAGTAGAGAGAAAAGATATAAAAACTTCATAGGTTGTATTCACATCCGCATGCGAGAGGACTTCCGCCCATCTGATATTAGAAATATCACTACGGATAGAATCTAAACTGCTAGAATTAATATAGGTAAGAGGCAAGCGAGAATTATTTGGTGAGAAAATATAACAAGTAATTAAGATTAATAGGGGCTTGTGATGAGCATCACACGCGGCTAGAGGATTATCGCTGCAGCATAGAGTAAGGCATAAATCAGGGTGTACAAAAATTAGATCTAGAAGCTTATTTAAGTTATTAAAAACATGGTTAATCTGGACTAATCCCATACTAAGAAGCTCATCGATGACTAAGATTTCGTGGAGAAGATGCAGATTACTGGGAACCATTGCTGAAGACTCAAGATCATGAGCCCACACGAGCGAAGATAGGTTGAAGTCGCCCAAAACACATATATATTGGCCATCTTCCAGCTCCTGGTATAGGTGGCCAAGTTTGTCAACATGCGCTTTATATAAATCAAAACTGCTGCTTGGGGGTATGTATGATACTGTCAGGAAAATTGTTTCCGTAGGACCAGCGAGAGATACACAGAGTTGGTCGAGCAGAGAATCCTCGTTCTGGAGACAAATAGCAATGCAACGCAGCTCACGCCGCACAGCAATTAAAACTCCGCCACCTCTGGAGCATCGTGTTTTAACGGAATCTCGATCCTTACGGAACACATGATAAAGATTTGTATCAAAGAATTCATTATCGAAGAAATCCATGTTGAGCCAGGTTTCAACAAAAATGATGACGTCATGATCACCATGAGACGTTGCCTGGAAAAGGGATTGAGCTTTCGTACGCATACCACCGATATTTTGAAAATAAATATTGAAATTTGTATTGTTAGCGCATATCCGGTCATCCATGGTCATGCTATCAATAACTGGTCCAGCATCATGGCCCGAATCCGTAAGAGGCCTCGCTGGGATTTTATCATAATTAATAAAATTATTTGTAAGAACCTTCAGTAAAGTAGTGGTACGGATACGAATAGGCTGGTGATCGGCGCTCCAAATATTAGGTGGGCAGTCAATATTAGCATTCAAGAAATAACTGCCCGCAGGTGAATCCACTCCTGGTAATAATGAGCGAGAACGTACTACAGCAGCGGCAGTCCATTGTTGTTGTTGATGGCGAAAGCATCTCCAAAGAGCACCTTCAGAGAGAGCACTCTGAGAGGCTCGCCATCCAGCCAAATGTGTCGATAAAAGTTGTTGTAGAAAGTCGAACGTCAGAAAGGTAGAGACGGAGAGCGCATAACTATTAGGCGATGAAGAGTGAGAATCCACCCGACTTTCTAGGTACTTCCGAAGAGAGACGCAAGATGATGAGAGCGCAACTCCGAGGAGCGCGCCGATATTAGAGCCAGGCGGACGGCGAAAGTCGCGCACAGCGGACAACAAAAGCTCCAGCTGATGTTGTTGACGGTGCAACGGGAGAGAGGCGCAAGATGATGAGAGCGCAACTCCGAGGAGCGCGCCGATGTTAGAACCAGGTGGACTGCGAACGCCTCGCAAAGCAAACAACAAAAGCTCCGGCTGATGTTGTTGATGAAGCATCAGGAGAGCAACGGAAAATGATGTGAGCGCAACTCCGAGGAGCGTGCCGATATTCAAGCCAGGCGGACGGCGAATGTCGCACAAAGTGGACAACAAAAGCTCCGGCTGATGTTGTCGATGGTGCGTTAGGAGAGAGTCAGAAGATGAAGAGAGCGCAGTGAGAAACGCAAGCAGCTGCCGATGTTGTTGCGAAAACGACTCCGACAAATGAGGAAAGGCTTGCAGACGATGTCCCGCCAAAGTATCGACGCCAGTGGCGTCGAACACTAGGGGTTTTTTGACGGCTGACTTGATGATGAAGTTTGTCCAGGCTCCGGCAAATTAGATAAAAGTCCATCCCCTACCACAGTGGCCCGTTCTCTATGAATAAATCTTTTGACCTTAACTGAGTTCGGCCAGAAATCGTTTTTGAAGACTATATCGTAAAGCTGATCGGGGATACCAAGCTTGAAATTTACAAACTTTAAAGTTGTAACGTCGACATCTTTTTTACAAGTTTTGCACAAGTGAGAGAACTAGCATCCACCTTAAGCTTGGTGGACACATATTTTAAAACAGCATTCGGCTCTGTATCAGTTGCAAACTTTCCGACATGCAAAAATTTCTTGGTCGGCAAAAGATGAAGGTCTTCGGCATTAGGAGCCACTCCAACAACATGTTTATTGGGCTTGTTGTTGTTCCTTCTCCTCTTATTTCGAACTTGTATGAAATTTCCTCTCTCCATATCCAGAGCATGATTAGAAGGGTCAACGACCGCGGAAGCCGTAGCAGCAGCAGCCGCATATGACAGGGGAGCTGCAGCTACGTTGGTAGGCCTCGGTAGACGAGGCTTGGGATTTACATTCTGATTCAATGCATCATCTTTAGGGGGGAACGCCTCCAAGAATTTATTTTGAAGGCCCTGATATAAGCGCTCCAGGGCTTTCAATTTATCATCGAATTCATCTATTTTAGAATGCGAATCATTCGCAACCACACAGCTATCACATTGCCATAGTATATTTGGATTTAGTAAGAGTTTGAGCACATCATCCGGTAGGGCTACGCAAGAAGTATGATAGGCGCGACGGCACAAAGAAGAGCAGCGAACAGCCTCCAAAGCGCGAAGCTGGGCCAATGTAACATCGGTTTTGCACTCGGGACAGCGGGGAAGTAACATAGCGAGAATTTTAAGCACGTCTGGACGCAAAGAAAGCTAGATGACGACTGAGCAGATTTTTTTTCCAGAGCAGTTAGAGACTGCTGGCCTAGTTTTCTTCTGATAATAAAAACTAGGAGTGGATCCCAGGATTTCGTGCTGACATCGAGATTTTTAAGAGTACTCATTAAGTTTTTGATAGTGTCATGTAAGGCCCTTAGTTGGCGCGAGGAGCCGTCTATAGGCTTATAGTCATAGCGGCGAATACTATTATCTTTCCGTTCTGGTACCTGGCCTTCAATCGCAACCAGGTGTCGTCATAGCCACCCTGTGAGAAGGCTGTGTCTGTCAATACGTTCCTCGCTTCACCACGAAGCGAGCTCTGTAGAATATGTAGTTTTTGATTGGCCGCATATGGTTTGTTATGTACCAATTCCACAAAGAGATCATGGAACCGTGGCTAGTCTAGATACTCGCCGTTGAACTCCGGAATGCTAATTGGCGGAAGTGCCAAGTTTAGGCTAATTGGCGCGTCGTTTTCTCGAAGCAGGTTCATTTCGTATTCCTCGTATAATGTGTGGAATTGGGCTAGCTCTGCTTCTTCCAGAGCTGCGGCCCCAGGTGTGCTATCCAATTCGTCGTCGGCTTGCCTCAGTAACGCCCAATGGAGGTCGAGGTGGCTTTGTAAGGCTGGGTAACGGTTGGGGCGTTCGAGGCTAATGTTAATGATGATTCCAATTCGTTGCATCTTCTCTGCAACTGTTGGATCACCGTGTAAATTGCGGAGTCTCTTTTGACTTGATCTCCTGTTGTGATCTTGATGTTGGCCGAAGTTTGTCTGGTGTCTATCGGAAGTCCGCTTCCAGTCGGCATGTTGTCCAGAAAGATATTCTGATATTTTTCGACCAGCTCCTTAAGTGCTACTAGTCGTGAAGAGTACTCACTTCCAGTGGGTATTGCCGCTTGTTGGATTTCTTCATCTAGGTCGCAGAACTGCTGCCAGAGATCGTTTAGCTGATTTAGCTTACCGGAGTAATAGCGTCGGTCGACCGAGTCTTTGCCATAATTCTTTATGAGCTCTTGGATCTGTACTTGTAGCTCATTTTGGTTGTCTAGTAATCGATTGTGTAAATCGATTCTTGTGTGACTTGTTTCCTCTATGAATGAAGTAGACATATTGTGTGTCTTGGAAACAAAGAATACTGTGAAGCCTGATAAAGCTGCGTGTCCTGTGAAGCTGGATGAAGCTGAGTATCCTGTGAAGCTGGATGAAGCTGACGATCCTGTGAAGCTGGATGAAGCTGAGTATCCTGTGAAGCTGGATGAAGCTGAGTATCCTGTGAAGCTGGATAAAGCTGAGTATCCTCTGAAACTGGATTAAGCTGACGATCCTGTGAAGCTGGATGAAGCTGTGAATCCTGTGAAGCTGGATTAAGCTGACGATCCTGTGACGCTGGATAAGGAAGCGTATCCTGTGAAGCTGGATAAAGCTGAGTATCCTGTGAAGCTGGATGAGCTATGGTTTCCAGGGCGGGTGGATGTAGTGAACTTAACGGGTATTCTCACCAGTCAGAGGTTGAGCCTTTGGTGGGAAGGGGGTAGCTTGAGTATGATCCTTTGTTGGTAAAGGATCACGTCGGGGTCACCAATGTTTGTGCCTAACTGAAATAGACACTTCTGGGTCTGGCAGGACGATCGCGTCGCGGCAATGGTAACGATGGTTACTGCGATGCCGGACCACAGGCGATGCTGAGTTGCGCTGAGGTTGAGCTAACGTGGTTAGCTGCTAGTTGAGGTAGTGTATTACCAGCCCTATTCCCAGAGGTAGGAAGTAGAACCGCGGAGTTATGAGGTGCGTTGATAACTGATTTATTCTTCATTTGCTACATGCTTATATACTACTTGTAACACGGAAGTTTAGTGTAATGGTTGGTGAAATAAGCTATATTCTAAAGTAGGTCAGGGAATTATGATTATGGTAGCAGTTTGAGTAGTTGGCTCGGCTGACACTGCAAAATGTGCTCACTGCATTGGCGAGTCAGTGTGCCGTTAAGTCGGTGAGACGGTGAGTTAGTGAGACATATAATATGATGATCAGCAATTCTCATCTGCAGTGAGTGCTACTGAGCGCCTGGTACTGTTCCCAACTTGGCTACTGCTTGATTTGTTGGGTGTGGTCATGTTGAATACCTTTGGGAACGAACAAATATAATTTTGAGCTGACTGTCAACAAGTAGCCTCATGTTCTCAAAGCGGGCGTGCAGATAGAAATGCGAAATGGAAACTCTCATCGGTCAAATGTGATAACACTACGAAATCCTAAGCCTCGTTGAACTGTCCGGCGCATGGCTCATACACCGAACAACGATAGTCATACTTGGACTGCATGACCGTAATCGTGTCTGAACATTGTAAGTTGACTAGGCACACTTCTCACTCCTATTCCACCTTGTCCCAAAGTACCTTACCAGTGTGAACGGATGGAACTGCGTCTGATTGGGTATGGGTTCGGGCCTCAAACTGGCTGATCCTATCGGTAACAGCTTTTAATTTCAATAAGTCGTTTCAGCTTGCTCTTGAGCCATTTTTAAAGCTGCCCTTGTTTCTTAAGGTGCCACAGACTGTCCCGTGCGAGTTGGAGAAGCCCTCACCTGTAAGATTGAATACCTAACAGGGGATAAAGTGTCGGGTTGACAGCGATGAATCCCTTTTGGATCTCGACCGGGTGAATTCCCGTTTAAATAGTCTATATCTCACGTTTTCCAATTGGCATTTTAGGCCCCCAGGAGCCAGTAATTATATCCGTTACTCGTAGTGTAAAAGGGTATACTAGATTCGTCGGAAAGTATGTAAAAGGCAGAAGGAACCATTTACGATCAAATAAAGTATATATATTCTTGATCAGGATCATTAGCCGAGTCGATCTAGCCATGTACGTGAGTAGTATGGAAACGCGGATTCTGGGACAATTTGCATATTAATGGCCCCCGCCCCTTACTTTTTAGCATATTGATGACCCCCGCCCCTCACTTATTAACATATTAATGGCCCCCGCCTCCTCATTAATGTATGCGGGCTCTGTGACAATTGGCATAATCCATAAATTAACTGATTTTAAAAGGTTTAGATGCCATAAAATGTCACGATCATAACCATAAAGAGTATACTAAATTGCCCCCACCCCCACACCACCAAGTGACAATACTGATCACGTGAGCTTTTTCCCCATTATAAGCAATTAATATTCAGCGGGTGTTGCTGTACACGGGAGAAAGCTCGCACACTTTCCCCACATCTCCATGTGACAATATTGATCATGTATCCTTCCCCTCAGCAATTAATATTCAGCAGGTGTTGCTGTGCACGTGAGAAAGGTCGCAAACCCAAAACATCTAAAGATGGTTGCCTAAAAGGAACATGTCCGATCTGGTTGGGGAATAACGTTTTCTATGGTTGTAAAACAAATTTAGAAATCAAAAGAACCCCAACAAAATAAATCTTACAAGTTAATTTTTTTTTTTCCCCAGAACGTATAACTGGTAAATTGTCTAAGATCTCTTCTTTCCACAAACGGGTCAAAAACATGTCATAAAAGGGGTTCAAGCAAGAGCTACCCGAACATGCGCACCTGTCCATTACCTGACCGGAAATAAAGGGACCGGAAATAAAGGTCTGAAGGCGCACGCCCATTGACAAGATCATGGGCCTCACGCCAACAACCACACGGCTGACTGCTAGCTCTAATACGTCCCATAGTAGGGGTTGAAATCACGTCCGCGCCACAACACGTAATTAGCCGACATATCTCACTCAAGGAAATATTTTTCACTTTCTGTACCTGTAATTTCAACTTGAAATAAAAGGTCAGAAGTTTATTTTGTAGCATAATAATACATTTATTATATTATTATATTGAAATTAGTTTTCTAGCTTCATTCCGGCGATTTGCATAGAAGAGGCAGGCGCACGTTTCCGACGTCAATTCAGGACCATAAAATGTAAAGTGTTCACCATAATTCGAAGTTTTGAGAGCATGTCCACCTTGAATCATGAACATAGTTTTTGTATTTAGAAGGTATTGAAAATGTTGACCAATTATCTGTCCTTTAAATTGTGCAATAAATTGGTCAATTTCCTCATCAAATTCCATATTGTTAATTTTGCTTTTTTGTAGGTCTTTACACATATAGTCTCAACTTTAAAATAATGCATACAAATTATTTTATTGTTTTGAAGCTACTTTTTAAAAATGTCAAACGCCCTTAAGGTGTGTATCACAATAGGGAAACCGGTTTCCTTTAAACCTGCTTCATGACGGACGGCCCATTTGCCCGATATTAATGAGTTGACGACTCCCAAAAAAAAGGTCTGTAGAAAACGTTTCTTTTCCACACCTTTACAAATTATTTGTTTTCCGCTTGTAATTCTCCTTAAATACTTTGGAGTTTGTGGAAAACTGTTTTCTCCATCGTTAAAAAAATGTTGTTATGTGTATTGGTTAACCAAATTGTAGTCTTTCGAGATTTTGTATTTAGCAAAGTAAAATCATACGGTGGTTCTATTAAAAAACTATTATTCAAGTTTGGATCTTTTTCGAATACATTCCTTTAGAATAAAATTATTATTATTTTCAAAGAAACCTTAAACATCAATCGAAACAGTATCTTTCAACATTTTTCTAATGCTAAACAACTCGTTGTGCTAGTCCGTTAATGGGTCATATTCAATAAGAGACAATTAGCTTGGGTATTTTCATGACTTGGTGTCTTCAGTTCTATTGAAATTCTCACATCAATAGGACCAGTTTTCACTGATTCGTTTTGATATAAAAGATCAACCAAAATAATAGGGGCCTTCAATTTAAATTCATTTGGGGTCAGAAATGGTTGTGATTCACGATTATAGAAACTAGATTGAAATCTCGTATACATTTCATATAGCTGAGCATACTGATTCTTACTACAATCAACATTCAGATTATCATATGGATATGACTCAGAATTCAAGTGAACTTTCAAGCTTGATAAATTATTTGTGATAAGTTCTCCATTAAGTATAAGTCCAAATATTACAAATCTTGTATTTTCGCGGTTAGCAGACAATTTCACATTCTAGCTGTGTTGACTCCCATGTTATGTTAGCATGTGAATACCAACTCCGGAATGCGATTGGTAGGATTGCACCACCTTTAATAATATCGTACATCTGAATTTTTGCAAAATTGCTAGGAATTACATGGGGAATTTTCCAGGTTATATTTGTCATTTCCAGTTTAAAAGTTTTGTTCATTTCTGATTTGTTTAGACACCAAGCCAAGATTCTAAGTTACAAACAACACCAATTCACGTTTACATTTTAACAAAACTTTTTTTATAATCCTCAGCAAATCCCAATAAATTTTTTAATGGTACAGGGGGTCTCGTAGAAATTTCGTCTCCACTGCTCCATCCAGAATTTAATAGATTTTGACTTTGAAGATTATCCAGAGATATAACATTTTTTAGGGTAGTAGTCATACTGACATGGACTTGACACATTGGACACGTTGTATTTAGTTGTTACCTAGCAGTATTTTGATGGTTACTTTCTGTTTAGTGTTGTTTTTGGATGGTTACTTTGTGTATAGTACCTGTACAGTACTGGGTTTTGGATGTAGCTGTTGTAGATGGTAACTAACTGTTAACAAGTGTTATGAGTTGTTATACTATCTTATTAAAAATTATCAAAGAACACAAGTTAATGTTTCTCAGATGTGTTAGCCAAACAGACTGCCGTAAACTATCATTACATGACCGTCATCAAAGTCACATGCCCAAGACCAAAGGCGCAGGACTACTGATAAGATCATACATCTGAAGACCATTGATAAGGGATGAAGTTACGACCGTGCAATAACTCGCAAGTAGCCGATGTACCTCATTGCATAAAATACTTTCCCTTCATTTGTACCTGTAGTTTTAATTACAGTCAGAAAACAAATTTTGTAGGATCATTTAATATTTTATTATTGTAAAAATATTTCAATAAATTCATAATTAATAATATATTATATATATTTGTATATAATAAATTTTCTGACTCCCCCCTCTGTAAGAAATATATCGGTTATTAATCTTCGTTCCAAACGCCAATTTTCGTTTGGTTCCCATAGATCGATGTAAAATAATTCTCACAATTTAATGTTTCTTAGATGTTGCATTTTTTTTAAAGCATTCATTATAACATATTTCGAAGGCATCATTACCTAACATAGGGGCGTCTTTTAATTTAATTTATAATTCAAGTTTATGATAGAGGCGTTGTGACCTGGTAATATCTGTTTTTTGTTGCCAACTATTTTTCTATGTCTAGTTTTCTAGTTCTATTCTATTTGTAATCCATTTGTATGAGTTAGGCATCATTGTCTAAGATTTTGAATATGTTTAAAAAACTTTTTAATTACAATACTCATCTGGTTTTCGTGATTCATGATGGCGGTTGAGCTGCTTGGACTTTGATTTCTAGCTGTTGTTAACTGTTATGAGCTATTATTAGATGGTTACTATCTGTTTAGTAGATTTCTACTAGTTGCTTACTATTTGTTATTAGCTGGTTTCTATATGTTTAGTAGATGTATACAAGTTGATTACTAGATGTTATTAGCTGGTTACTAGCTGATTAGTATTTGGCTTATATATGTTTAGTAGATGTATACAAGCTGTTTACGTGAGGTTATTAGCTGGTTACTAGCTGTTTAGTATCTGGTTTCTATATGTTTAGTAAATGTATACAAGTTGTTTACTAGATGTTAGCTGGTTACTAGGTGTTTAGTATCTGTTTACTTGATGTTTACTAATTGTTATTAGCTGGTTACTAGTTGTTATTAACTTCTACGAGCTGTTAAAAGACTATTTTGTTTGTTTCGATGTGAAGTAAAAACTTAAACTCTGATTTTCAATGTGTTTGCTGTGTACGTGAGAAAGATCGCACAACCAAAATATCTCAAGATTGATATATACATCTTAGGGGAACATGTCCGATTATGTTGGGGAAAGATGTATCCTGTGATTGTAAAACTAATTAAGAAATTAGTTGTTCACAAGCTGTCTAAAAGCTGTTTAGAAGCTGTTTTGATAAACAATTTCCATTCATGACAGATATTAAGAACATATAATAATATCATCCACTTTAACTAGTATATTGTATAAATAAAACATTTCCTTTTTTATATTCTTTCATCTTATGCAGGTATAATAGATGTATCCTTAACTACGATAGCTAGCATTACTTCATAAAACTTTAGTTATTAGCTACAATAAAATGTCTAGGAAGAACAAAATGTATGAATGTTAAAAAAAAAACAAGAAAGGAAGTTAACTTCGGCAAGACGAAGTTTGTATACCCTAGCAGTTATAATTAATAAATTTAAAAATACAAAAAATGATATTCCCAATAATATAAGATAATATGTCAAAAAACATCGAAGCTTTAATTTGTTTCATATTATTTTCCCACCAATTTTCCGATCGTTCCTATGGCAGCTATATGATATAGTCGTCAAATTTTGATAATATTTAATTCGAAACTCAGAACTAATTAAAAAATGTTATTTCCAAGCGTAAGAGGTTATATGTTAAACAACACCGAAGCTATATTTTGTTTCATATTATTTTTCCACAAATTTTCCGATCGTTTCTATGGCAGCTATATGACATAGTCGTCCCATTTCGATAAACTTTAATTCGAAACTCAAAACTAATAAAAATATGTCATTTCCAAGCTTAGGAGGTTATATGTTAAGTAACACCAAAAACACCAAAACTGACTGTCAACAAGTAGCATCTTGTTTTTAAAGCGGACGTGCAGATAGAAATGCGAAATGGAAACTCTCATCGGTCAGGGGTGATAACACTACGAAATCCTTAGCCTCGTTCAACTGTCCGGCGCATGGCTCATACACCGAACAACGATAGTCATACTTGGACTGCATGACCTTAATCGTGTCGGAACACTGTAAGTTGACTAGGCACACTTCTCACTCCTTTTCCACCATGTCCCAGAGTACCTTACCAGTGTGAACGGATGGATCTGCGTCTGATTGGGTATGGCCTCGGGCCTCAAACTGGCTGATCCTATCGGTAACAGCTATGAATTTCAATAAGTCGTTTCAGCTTGCTCTTGCGCCATTTTTAATGCTGCCCTTGTTTCTTTAGGTGCCACAGACTGTCCCGTGCGGGTTGGAGAAGCCCTCACCTGTAAGATAAAATACCTAACAGGGTCTAAAGTGTCGGGTTGACAGCGATGAATCCCTTTTGGATCTCGACCGGGTGAATTCCCGGTTAAATAGTCTATATCTCACGTTTTTCAATTGGCATTTTAGGCCCCCAGTAATTATATCCGTTACTCGTAGTGTAAAAGGGTATACTAGATTCGTCGAAAAGTATGTAAAAGGCAGAAGGAACCGTTTCCGATCCCATAAAGTATATATATTCAAGTATAAAGTATTCAGCAGGTGTTGCTGTGCACGTAAGAAAGGTCGCAAACCCAAAACATCTAAAGATGGTTGCCTAAAAGGAACATGTCCGATCTGGTTGGGGAATAACGTTTTCTATGGTTGTAAAACTAATTTAGAAATCAAAAGAA
Organism: Drosophila subpulchrella; assembly: GCF_014743375.2. Classification (NCBI taxonomy): domain Eukaryota; kingdom Metazoa; phylum Arthropoda; class Insecta; order Diptera; family Drosophilidae; genus Drosophila; species Drosophila subpulchrella. Next base: position 248,238 of record NW_023665693.1, on the reverse strand, counting down.
CCCCAATAAAATAAATCTTACAAGTTAATTTTTTTTTTCCCCAGAACGTATAACTGGTAAATTGTCTAAGATCTCTCCTTTCCACAAACGCGTCAAGAATATGTCATAAAAGGGGTTCAAGCAAGAGCTACCCGAACATGCGCCGAACATGACTGCTAGCTATAATACGTCCCATAATAGGGGTTGAAATCACGACCGCGCAACAACACGTAATTAGCCGACATATCTCACTCAAGGAAATATTTTCCACTTTCTGTACCTGTAATTTCAACTTGAAATAAAAGGTCAGAAGTTTATTTTGTAGCATAATAATACATTTATTCATTTAGTTTGGTATTGCGAACATGTTTTATTATATATTGAAATTAGTTTTCTGGCTTCATTCCGGCGATTTGCATAGAAGAGGCAGGCGCACGTTTCCGACGTCAATTCAGGATCACAAAACGTAAGGTGTTCACCATAATTCGAAGTTTTGAGAGCATGTCCACCTTGAATAATGAACATAGTTTTTGTATTTAGAAGGTATTGAAAATGTTGACCAACTATCTGTCCTTTAAATTGTGCAATAAATTGGTCAATTTCCTCATCAAATTTCATATTGTTAATTTTACTTTCTTTTAGGTCTTTACACATCTAGTCTCAATTTTAAAATAATGCATACAAATTATTTTATTGTTTTGAAGCTACTTTTTAAAAATGTCAAAATAGTGTATGCATTGTTCAGAATACAAGCCCCGCCCTTAAGGTGTGTATTACAATAGGGAAACCGGTTTCCTTTAAATTTGCTTAATGACGGACGGCCCATTTCCCCGATATTAATGAGTTGACGACTCCCAAAAAACGTCGTTTTCCGCTTGTAATTGACCTTACATACTTTGGAGTTTGTAGAAAAATGTTTTCTCCATCGTTCAAAAAATTTTGTTATGTGTATTGGTTAACCAAATTGCCGTCCTTAGAGATTTTGTATTTAGCAAAGTAAAGTCATATAGTGGTTCTTTTAAAAAACTTTTATTCAAGTTTGGATCTTTTTCGAATACATTCCTTTAGAATAAAATTATTATTATTTTCAAAGAAACCTTGAACATCAATCGAAACAGTATCTTTCAACATTTTTCTAATGTTAAACAACTCGTTGTGCTAGTCCGTTAATGGGTTATATTCAATAAGAGACAATAAGCTTGGGTATTTTCATGACTTGGTGTCTTCAGTTCTATTGAAATTCCCACATCAATAGGACCAGTTTTCACGGAATCGTTTTGATATAAAAGATCAACCACAATAATAGGGACCTTTAATTTAAATTCATTTGGGGTCAAAAATGGTTGTGATTCACGATTATAGAAACTAGACTGAAATCTTGTATACATTTCATATAGCTGAGCATACTGATTCTTACTACAATCAACATTCAGATTATCATATGGATATGACTCAGAATTCAAGTGAACTTTCAAGCTTGATAAATTATTTGTGATAAGTTCTCCATTAAGTATAAGTCCAATTATTACAAATCTTGTATTTTCGCGGTTAGCCGACAATTTCACATTCTAGCTGTGCTGACTCCCATGTTATGTTAGCATGTGAATACCAACTCCGGAATGCGATTGGTAGGTTTGCACCACTTTTAATAATATCGTACATCTTAATTTTTGCAAAATCGCTCGGAATTACATGGGGAATTTTCAAGATTATATTTGTCATTTCCAGTTTAAAAGTTTTGTTCATTTCTGATTTGTTTAAACACCAAGCCAAGATTCTTAGTTACAATCAACACCAATTCATGTTTACATTTTAAGAAAACTTTTTTTATAATCCTCAGCAAATCCCAATAAATTTTTTAATGGTACAGGGGGTCCCGTAGAAATTTCGTCTCCACTGCTCCATCCAGAATTTAATAGATTTTGATTTGAAGATTATCCAGAGATATAACATTTTTTAGGGTAGTAGTCATACTGACATGGACTTGACACGTTGGACACGTTGTGTTTAGTTGTTACCTAGCAGCATTTTGATGGTTACTTTCTGTTTGGTTTTGTTTTTGGATGGTTACTTTGTCTATAGTACCTGTACAGTATTGGGTTTTGGATGGTTACTATCTGTATAGTATCTGTAAAGTACTTCGTTTTAGATGGTAACTTACGGTTAACAAGTGTTATGAGTTGTTATACTATCTTATTAAAAATGATCAAAGCACACAAGTTAATGTTTCTCAGATGTGTTAGCCAAACAAACTTGCCGTAAACTATCATTACATGATCATCAAAGTCACATGCCCAAGACCCAAGGTGCAGGACGACTGATAAGATCATACATCTGAAGACCATTGATAAGGGATGAAGTTACGACCATGCAATAACTCGCAAGTGGCCGATGTACCTCATTGCATAAAATACTTTCCCTTCATTTGTACCTGTAGTTTTAATTACAGTCAGAAAAAAATTTTGTAGGATCATTTAATATTTTCTTATTTATTTTATTATTGTAATAATATTTCAATAAATTCATAATTAATAATATATTATATATATTTATATATAATAAATTTTCTGACTCCACCCTCTGTAAGAAATATATCGGTTATTAATCTTCGTTCCAAACGCCGATTTTCGTTTGGTTCCCATAGATCGATGTAAAATAATTCTCACAATTTAATGTTTCTTAGATGTTGCATTTTTTTAAAGCATTCATTATAACATATTTCGAAGGCATCATTACCTAACATAAGGGCGTCTTTTAATTTAATTTCTAATTCAAGTTTATGATAGAGGCGTTGTGACCTGGTAATATCTGTTTTTTGTTGCCAACTATTTTTCTATGTCTAGTTTTCTAGTTCTATTCCATTTGTATGAGTTAGGCATCATTGTCTAAGATTTTGAATATGTTTAAAAAACTTTTTAATTACAATACTCATCTGGTTTTCGTGATTCATGATGGCGGTTGAGCTGCTTGGACTTTGATTTCTAGCTGTTGTTAACTGTTATGAGCTATTATTAGATGGTTACTATCTGTTTAGTAGATTTCTACTAGTTGCTTACTATTTGTTATTAGCTGGTTTCTATATGTTTAGTAGATGTATACAAGTTGATTACTAGATGTTATTAGCTGGTTACTAGCTGATTAGTATTTGGCTTATATATGTTTAGTAGATGTATACAAGCTGTTTACGTGAGGTTATTAGCTGGTTACTAGCTGTTTAGTATCTGGTTTCTATATGTTTAGTAAATGTATACAAGTTGTTTACTAGATGTTAGCTGGTTACTAGGTGTTTAGTATCTGTTTACTTGATGTTTACTAATTGTTATTAGCTGGTTACTAGTTGTTATTAACTTCTACGAGCTGTTAAAAGACTATTTTGTTAAGAATGATCAAAAATTCTTAATCACTAGACGACTTTCGATGTGAAGTAAAAACTTAAACTCTGATTTTCAATGTGTTTGCTGTGTACGTGAGAAAGATCGCACAACCAAAATATCTCAAGATTGATATATACATCTTAGGGGAACATGTCCGATTATGTTGGGGAAAGATGTATCCTGTGATTGTAAAACTAATTAAGAAATTAGTTGTTCACAAGCTGTCTAAAAGCTGTTTAGAAGCTGTTTTGATAAACAATTTCCATTCATGACAGATATTAAGAACATATAATAATATCATCCACTTTAACTAGTATATTGTATAAATAAAACATTTCCTTTTTTATATTCTTTCATCTTATGCAGGTATAATAGATGTATCCTTAACTACGATAGCTAGCATTACTTCATAAAACTTTAGTTATTAGCTACAATAAAATGTCTAGGAAGAACAAAATGTATGAATGTTAAAAAAAAAACAAGAAAGGAAGTTAACTTCGGCAAGACGAAGTTTGTATACCCTAGCAGTTATAATTAATAAATTTAAAAATACAAAAAATGATATTCCCAATAATATAAGATAATATGTCAAAAAACATCGAAGCTTTAATTTGTTTCATATTATTTTCCCACCAATTTTCCGATCGTTCCTATGGCAGCTATATGATATAGTCGTCAAATTTTGATAATATTTAATTCGAAACTCAGAACTAATTAAAAAATGTTATTTCCAAGCGTAAGAGGTTATATGTTAAACAACACCGAAGCTATATTTTGTTTCATATTATTTTTCCACAAATTTTCCGATCGTTTCTATGGCAGCTATATGACATAGTCGTCCCATTTCGATAAACTTTAATTCGAAACTCAAAACTAATAAAAATATGTCATTTCCAAGCTTAGGAGGTTATATGTTAAGTAACACCAAAAACACCAAAACTGACTGTCAACAAGTAGCATCTTGTTTTTAAAGCGGACGTGCAGATAGAAATGCGAAATGGAAACTCTCATCGGTCAGGGGTGATAACACTACGAAATCCTTAGCCTCGTTCAACTGTCCGGCGCATGGCTCATACACCGAACAACGATAGTCATACTTGGACTGCATGACCGTAATCGTGTCGGAACACTGTAAGTTGACTAGGCACACTTCTCACTCCTTTTCCACCATGTCCCAGAGTACCTTACCAGTGTGAACGGATGGAACTGCGTCTGATTGGGTACGGCCTCGGGCCTCAAACTGGCTGATCCTATCGGTAACAGCTATGAATTTCAATAAGTCGTTTCAGCTTGCTCTTGCGCCATTTTTAATGCTGCCCTTGTTTCTTTAGGTGCCACAGACTGTCCCGTGCGGGTTGGAGAAGCCCTCACCTGTAAGATAAAATACCTAACAGGGACTAAAGTGTCGGGTTGACAGCGATGAATCCCTGTTGGATCTCGACCGGGTGAATTCCCGGTTAAATAGTCTATATCTCACGTTTTCCAATTGGCATTTTAGGCCCCCAGTAATTATATCCGTTACTCGTAGTGTAACAGGGTATACTAGATTCGTCGGAAAGTATGTAAAAGGCAGAAGGAACCGTTTCCGATCCCATAAAGTATATATATTCTTGATCAGGATCATTAGCCGAGTCGATCTAGCCATGTACGTGAGTAGTATGGAAACGCGGATTCTGGGACAATTTGCATATTAATGGCCCCCGCCACTTACTTTTTAGCATATTAATGACCCCCGCCCCTCACTTATTAACATGTTAATGGCCCCCGCCTCCTCATTAATGTATGCGGGTTCTGTGACAATTGGCATAATCCATAAATTAACTGATTTTAAAAGGTTTAGATGCCATAAAATGTCACTCTCATATCCATAAAGAGTATACTAAATTGCCCCCACCCCCACACCACCACGTGACAATACTGATCACGTGAGCTTTTTCCCCATTATAAGCAATTCATATTCAGTGTTGCTGTACACGGGAGAAAGCTCGCACACTTTCCCCACATCTCCATGTGACAATATTGATCATGTTTCCTTCCCCTCATTATCAGCAATTAATATTCAGCAGGTGTTGCTGTGCACGTGAGAAAGGTCGCAAACCCAAAACATCTAAAGATGGTTGCCTAAAAGGAACATGTTCGATCTTGTTGGGGAATAACGTTTTCTATGGTTGTAAAACAAATTTAGAAATCAAAAGAACCCCAATAAAATAAATCTTACAAGTTAATTTTTTTTTTCCCCAGAACGTATAACTGGTAAATTGTCTAAGATCTCTCCTTTCCACAAACGGGTCAAAAACATGTCATAAAAGGGGTTCAAGCAAGAGCTACCCGAACATGCGCACCTGTCCATTACCTGACCGGAAGTAAAGGGACCGGAAATAAAGGTCTGAAGGCGCACGCCCATTGACAAGATCATGGGCCTCACGCCAACAACCACACGGCTGACTGCTAGCTCTAATACGTCCCATAATAGGGGTTGAAATCACGACCGCGCAACAACACGTAATTAGCCGACATATCTCACTCAAGAAAATATTTTCCACTTTCTGTACCTGTAATTTCAACTTGAAATAAAAGGTCAGAAGTTTATTTTGTAGCATAATAATACATTTATTCATTTAGTTTGGTATTGCGAACATGTTTTATTATATATTGAAATTAGTTTTCTGGCTTCATTCCGGCGATTTGCATAGAAGAGGCAGGCGCACGTTTCCGACGTCAATTCAGGATCACAAAACGTAAAGTGTTCACCATAATTCGAAGTTTTGAGAGCATGTCCACCTTGAATAATGAACATAGTTTTTGTATTTAGAAGGTATTGAAAATGTTGACCAATTATCTGTCCTTTAAATTGTGCAATAAATTTGTCAATTTCCTCATCAAATTTCATATTGTTAATTTTGCTTTCTTGTAGGTCTTTACACATATAGTCTTAACTTTAAAATAATGCATACAAATTATTTTATTGTTTTGAAGCTACTTTTTACAAATGTCAAAATGGTGTATGCATTGTTAAGAATACAAACTCCGCCCTTAAGGTGTGTATCACAATAGGGAAACCGGTTTCCTTTAAACCTGCTTAATGACGGACGGCCCATTTCCCCGATATTAATGAGTTGACGACTCCCAAAAAACGTCTGTAGAAAACGTTTCTTTTCCACACCTTTACAAATTATTTGTTTTCCGCTTGTAATTGTCCTTACATACTTTGGAGTTTGTAGAAAACTGTTTTCTCCATCGTTCAAAAAATTTTGTTATGTGTATTGGTTAACCAAATTGCCGTCCTTAGAGATTTTGTATTTAGCAAAGTAAAATCATATAGTGGTTGTTTTAAAAAACTTGTATTCAAGTTTGGATCTTTTTCGAATACATTCCTTTAGAATAAAATTATTATTATTTTCAAAGAAACCTTGAACATCAATCGAAACAATATCTTTCAACATTTTTCCAAATTTAAACAACTCGTTGTGCTAGTCCGTTAATGGGTCATATACAATAAGAGACAATAAGCTTGGGTATTTTCATGACTTGGTGTCTTCAGTTCTATTGAAATTCCCACATCAATAGGACCAGTTTTCACTGATTCTTTTTGATATAAAAGATCAACCACAATAATAGGGACCTTTAATTTAAATTCATTTGGGGTCAAAAATGGTTGTGATTCACGATTATAGAAACTAGACTGAAATCTTGTATACATTTCATATAGCTGAGCATACTGATTCTTACTACAATCAACATTCAGATTATCATATGGATATGACTCAGAATTCAAGTGAACTTTCAAGCTTGATAAATTATTTGTGATAAGTTCTCCATTAAGTATAAGTCCAATTATTACAAATCATGTATTTTCGCGGTTAGCAATTGTCGGCTAACATTCTAGCCGTGTTGACTCCCATGTTATGTTAGCATGTGAATACCAACTCCGGAATGCGATTGGTAGGTTTGCACCACTTTTAATAATATCGTACATCTTAATTTTTGCAAAATCGCTCGGAATTACATGGGGATTTTTCCAGATTATATTTGTCATTTCCAGTTTAAAAGTTTTGTTCATTTCTGATTTGTTTAAACACCAAGCCAAGATTCTTAGTTACAATCAACACCAATTCATGTTTACATTTTAAGAAAACTTTTTTTATAATCCTCAGCAAATCCCAATAAATTTTTTAATGGTACAGGGGGTCCCGTAGAAATTTCGTCTCCACTGCTCCATCCAGAATTTAATAGATTTTGATTTGAAGATTATCCAGAGATATAACATTTTTTAGGGTAGTAGTCATACTGACATGGACTTGACACGTTGGACACGTTGTGTTTAGTTGTTACCTAGCAGCATTTTGATGGTTACTTTCTGTTTGGTTTTGTTTTTGGATGGTTACTTTGTCTATAGTACTTGTACAGTATTGGGTTTTGGATGGTTACTATCTGTATAGTATCTGTAAAGTACTTCGTTTTAGATGGTAACTTACTGTTAACAAGTGTTATGAGTTGTTATACTATCTTATTAAAAATGATCAAAGCACACAAGTTAATGTTTCTCAGATGTGTTAGCCAAACAAACTTGCCGTAAACTATCATTACATGACCGTCATCAAAGTCACATGCCCAAGACCAAAGGCGCAGTACGACTGATAAGATCATACATCTGAAGACCATTGATAAGGGATGAAGTTACGACCGTGCAATAACTCGCAAGTAGCCGATGTACCTCATTGCATAAAATACTTTCCCTTCATTTGTACCTGTAGTTTTAATTACAGTCAGAAAAAAAGTTTTGTAGGATCATTTAATATTTTCTTATTTATTTTATTATTGTAATAATATTTCAATAAATTCATAATTAATAATATATTATATATATTTGTATATAATAAATTTTCTGACTCCACCCTCTGTAAGAAATATATCGGTTATTAATCTTCGTTCCAAACGCCGATTTTCGTTTGGTTTCCATAGATCGATGTAAAATAATTCTCAAAATGTAATGTTTCTTAGATGTTGCATTTTTTTTAAAGCATGCATTATAACATATTTCGAAGGCATCATTACCTAACATAAGGGCGTCTTTTAATTTAATTTCTAATTCAAGTTTATGATAGAGGTGTTGTGACCTGGTAATATCTGTTTTTTGTTGCCAACTTTTTTTCTATGTCTAGTTTTCTAGTTCTATTCTATTTGTAATCCATTTGTATGAGTTAGGCATCATTGTCTAAGATTATGAATATGTTTAAAAAACTCTTTAATTACAATACTCATCTGGTTTTCGTGATTCATGATGGCGGTTGAGCTGCTTGGACTTTGATTTCTAGCTGTTGTTAACTGTTATGAGCTATTTTTAGATGGTTACTATCTGTTTAGTAGATGTCTACTAGTTGCTTACTATTTGTTATTAGCTGGTTTCTATATGTTTAGTAGATGTATACAAGTTGATTACTAGATGTTATTAGCTGGTTACTAGGTGTTTAGTTTCTGTTTACTTGATGTTTACTAATTGTTATTAGCTGGTTACTAGTTGTTATTAACTTCTACGAGCTGTTAAAAGACTATTTTGTTAAGAATGATCAAAAATTCTTAATCACTAGACGACTTTTGATGTGAAGTAAAAACTTAAACTCTGATTTTCAATGTGTTTGCTGTGTACGTGAGAAAGATCGCACAACCAAAATATTACTTACTTTTAGCATATTAATGACCCCCGCCCCTCACTTATTAACATATTAATGGCCCCCGCCTCCTCATTAATGTATGCGGGTTCTGTGACAATTGGCATAATCCATAAATTAACTGATTTTAAAAGGTTTAGATGCCATAAAATGTCACGCTCATATCCATAAAGAGTATACTAAATTGCCCCCACCCCCACACCACCACGTGACAATACTGATCACGTGAGCTTTTTCCCCATTATAAGCAATTCATATTCAGTGTTGCTGTACACGGGAGAAAGCTCGCACACTTTCCCCACATCCCCATGTGACAATATTGATCATGTATCCTTCCCCTCATTATCAGCAATTAATATTCAGCAGGTGTTGCTGTGCACGTGAGAAAGGTCGCAAACCCAAAACATCTAAAGATGGTTGCCTAAAAGGAACATGTCCGATCTTGTTGGGGAATTTAGAAATCAAAAGAACCCTAATAAAATAAATCTTACAAGTTAATTTTTTTTTTCCCCAGAACGTATAACTGGTAAATTGTCAAAGATCTCTCCTTTCCACAAACGGGTCAAAAACATGTCATAAAAGGGGTTCAAGCAAGAGCTACCCGAACATGCGCACCTGTCCATTACCTGACCGGAAATAAAGGGACCGGAAATAAAGGTCTGAAGGCGCACGCCCATTGACAAGATCGTGGGCCTCACGCCAACAACCACACGGCTGACTGCTAGCTCTAATACGTCCCATAATAGGGGTTGAAATCACGACCGCGCAACAACACGCAAGTAGCCGACATATCTCACTCAAGGAAATATTTTCCATTTTCTGTACCTGTAATTTTAACTTGAAATAAAAGGTCAGAAGTTTATTTTGTAGCATAATAATACATTTATTCATTTAGTTTGGTATTGCGAACATGTTTTATTATATATTGAAATTAGTTTTCTGGCTTCATTCCGGCGATTTGCATAGAAGAGGCAGGCGCACGTTTCCGACGTCAATTCAGGATCACAAAACGTAAAGTGTTCACCATAATTCGAAGTTTTGAGAGCATGTCCACCTTGAATGAACATAGTTTTTGTATTTAGAAGGTATTGAAAATGTTGACCAATTATCTGTCCTTTAAATTGTGCAATAAATTGGTCAATTTCCTCATCAAATTTCATATTGTTAATTTTGCTTTCTTGTAGGTCTTTACACATATAGTCTTAACTTTAAAATAATGCATACAAATTATTTTATTGTTTTGAAGCTACTTTTTACAAATGTCAAAATGGTGTATGCATTGTTAAGAATACAAACTCCGCCCTTAAGGTGTGTATCACAATAGGGAAACCGGTTTCCTTTAAACCTGCTTAATGACGGACGGCCCATTTCCCCGATATTAATGAGTTGACGACTCCCAAAAAAACGTCTGTAGAAAACGTTTCTTTTCCACACCTTTACAAATTAGTTGTTTTCCGCTTGTAATTGACCTTACATACTTTGGAGTTTGTAGAAAACTGTTTTCTCCATCGTTCAAAAAATTTTGTTATGTGTATTGGTTAACCAAATTGCCGTCCTTAGAGATTTTGTATTTAGCAAAGTAAAGTCATATAGTGGTTCTTTTAAAAAACTTTTATTCAAGTTTGGATCTTTTTCGAATACATTCCTTTAGAATAAAATTATTATTATTTTCAAAGAAACCTTGAACATCAATCGAAACAGTATCTTTCAACATATTTCTAATGTTAAACAACTCGTTGTGCTAGTCCGTTAATGGGTCATATTCAATAAGAGACAATAAGCTTGGGTATTTTCATGACTTGGTGTCTGCAGTTCTATTGAAATTCTCACATCAATAGGAGCAAGTAGCCGACGTACCTTATTGCATAAAATACTTTCCCTTCATTTGTACCTGTAGTTTTAATAACAGTCAGAAAAAAAATTTTGTAGGATCATTTAATATTTTCTTATTTATTTTATTATTGTAAAAATATTTCAATAAATTCATAATTATTTATATATACTTTATATATATTTGTATAAAATAAATTTTCTGACTCCACCCTCTGTAAGAAATATATCGGTTATTAATCTTCGTTCCAAACGCAGATTTTCGTTTGGTTCCCATAGATCGATGTAAAATAGTTCTCACAATTTAATGTTTCTCAGATGTTGGATTTTTTTTAAAGCATTCATTTGTTCTATCCCATATTAGCATATTTCGAAGGCATCATTACCTAACATAGGAGCGTCTTTTAATTTAATTTCTATGTCTAGTTTTCTAGTTCTATTCTATTTGTAATCCATTTGTATGAGTTAGGCATCATTGTCTAAGACTTTGAATATGTTTAATAAACTCTTTAATTACAGTACTCATCTGGATTTCGTGATTCATGATGGCGGTTGAGCTGCTTGGACTTTGATTACTAGCTGTTGTTAACTGTTATGAGCTCTTATTAGATGGTTACTATCTGTTTAGTAGATGTCTACCAGTTGCTTACTATTTGTTATTAGCTGGTTTCTATATGTTTAGTAGAAGTATGCAAGTTGATTACTACATGTTATTAGCTGATTACTAGCTGATTAGTATTTGGTTTATATATGTTTAGTAGATGTATACAAGCTGGTTACGAGATGTTATTAGCTGGTTACTAGCTGTTTAGTACCTGGTTTCTATAAGTTTAGTACATGTATACAAGTTGTTAACTAGATGTTAGCTGGTTACTATGTGTTTAGTATCTGTTTACTTGATGTTTACTAATTGTTATTAGCTGGTTTCTAGTTGTTATTAACTTCTACGAGCTGTTATAGTCTTTTGTTAAGAATGATCAAAAATTCTTAATCACTAGACGACTTTCGATGTGAAGTAAAAACTTAAGCTCTGATTTTCAATGTGTTTGCTGTGTACGTGAGAAAGATCGCACAACCAAAATATCTCAAGATTGATATATACATCTTAGGGGAACATGTCCGATTATGTTGGGGAAAGATGTATCCTGTGATTGTAAAACTAATTAAGAAATTAGTTGTTCACAAGCTGTCTAAAAGCTGTTTAGAAGCTGTTTTGATAAACAATTTCCATTCATGACAGATGTTTGGTCATCTCACTGTTTGTTTTGTTTTCTATGGTCGTTGCGATGCCGACTATCGAAAGCTGCGAGCAGGGGCGTAGCACAGCTGATAATCGCTAATAAATTACCCCTACAAGTCGGCAAGCAACGATCATACAACAAAATACTAGACTAAAAATAATACTAGATTACCATAAAATACTAACTCAAGATACCAATGTAATAGGGAAGATGTGAAACGAGGGAGTTGGTAATATTGTTGAATAGAAAAGCTCTTGAAATAAACGGACAATTTACATAGATGACGGCTAAGCAATGTTTTAAATAAAACCAGTGGGTTCGCGAAGTGGCATATTTACTCCTGCTTCCTGAGCAAACATTGGCGCCCCCGGGTGGACTCACTGGTTCTTGGCCGTCTTTTAAACTTCGGATTTGCGTATTGTTATAAGTTGGCAAATCACCAAGAGTTATATAACAAGTGCACGCTGCCAATTTGCGTTGCGCAACAAATGCATCGGCATCGCACATTGGGTGCGTGGTCCAAGATTTGGAGACGCACTTACGCGCCCGTGCAACTTTAATTTTAACTTTCGTCGTTGGAGCGCCCGCACAGCCGGAGCGCAGTACCCACTTACATCTCGGCGTAGAGGGAGCGCACATCGGCTGCGTCCATCTCCTCGCCACAATCTCGTCGGCACCCATAGAGAGGTGCAATAGAACGTCGTCTTTCGTCGCTGGAGCACCCGGAGAGTGGTGAGCCCCACATGCATCATCGTAGAGGGAGCGCACATCGGCTGCGTCCCTAACCTCCATTTCGTCACAGGAGAGCATCAGCGGGCTTCAACCTAACCTCGTCGGAAACACCGAGAAGTACATCCCAATCGCAATCTCGCCAGCAGGAGCGCCTGTACAGCGATCCGCATTGTATATGGTAAAGTGGCCTACGTAAATATATGCAAACTTTATTTCCATCACTTGCACAAACACATATCATAATTCACTTGGCTTTCAGTCACATACACACACAAAGGCCCATACCCAACACATACACACACACACAATCGGTCTTGCTTAATCTGTATCGGTCTTTTCGCTTTCCTTGCTCCAATCGCGCATAGCCTGGCAGAGAATTTTAGTACGGTGGGACAGTGCAGACATTCTATCGCTGCCAGCAGCATTGCATTGGCATTTGCTTATTAGAAATAATCTTAAAACGGGAAGTTGCTAGTCACAATGGGTGGAAGTCGGAAACGTTTAGGCAGAACTCCCTCAGCGGAGGACGACACAAACGAATTGCTGGAACAGCTTGAGCGGAATAAGAATCATATAATTAGAATTGAGGCCACAGTTCGTGGTCAAGTAACTCCCCCTAATGCGTGCGAAATGGAATGTCGTTTAGGTATTTTAAATGGATACATCGAAAAGGCGTTCGAGTTGCAACAACAATTAGAGGCAATTAATAATGAATTAGCATGTAGAGAGGAGTTAGAAGAATTATGTGTATCCGCAAAGGCATTAATAATGTCAAATTGTAACCGGCCCGAAGGAGAAAGAAATCATTCTACCTTCGCAAATAATAGTAGTTTAAATTCTTCAGCAAGTCACAGCAGAATACTACCACAAATGAAACTCCCAAAATTCGACGGCAACTATGCCGAGTTCAAAAATTTTATAGGTTTATTTAACAGCTTAGTTCACGATGACGAATCTCTATCAAATGTTGAAAAGTTTAATCATCTGTTATCCTGTTTAGAGAAGGAAGCCTTAGGAACAGTAAAGGCTTACCAGATCACAGAAGCAAATTACGCAAAGGCCCATGCGGCCTTGGTCAGGGTTTATGATAATCCGTGCCTAATATACTTTAAAAGTGTCTCTCGATTGTTTGAAGTCCCAACAATGCAAGCGCCATCCGCCTCGGCGTTGCGATCCCTTATCGACACTGTAACTGCTATATATGAATCTCTTCTCTCGCTCGGCAACGAGAAAACTCTCGCCAACGCAATGATAATTCATGTCGTCATGTCTAGAGTAGATCCCAAAACGCGGTCGCGATGGGAAGAGCAACTTAGTTACGATTCTATTCCGTTATGGAAAGATTGCTCAGAGGCGCTTAATAAACGATACCAACACTTAGCGGCTGAGGAATCCACGACAGGCAGAAAAGCTCCGTAACAGGGACAGCTAGGGAACAAGTCCAGATATAGCAAAGCGGTATTAGAAGTTTCCCGACCTGTCGAAGAACTTAAGTCTAAATGTTGCTTCTGCAAGTCAGACAGCCATTTCATTCAGAGTTGTACATCTTACGCTAATATCTCGGTAGAAGCTCGGTTCAAGTTCGCAAAGAATGCACCATTTTGCATCAATTGTCTACGCAGAGGACATAGTGTCGCAACATGCCAGTCATCTCGTTGTCGAATTTGTACGGAGGCTCATCACACACTTCTGCATCGGTATACCTCAACCTCCCAAGTACCGTCGGGCAATCAATTGTCATCGCCTATTGACAATCAGGTAGCCCAACAGTCACTAAGTGCCTCGATTAGTCAGCCTATGCCCCAAAAGGTAGATCACGTCTTACTTGCAACGGCCCTTGTCGAGGTTCAAAGTCAGTCAGAAGCCAAACTGTGCGCTAGGATTTTGCTAGACTCAGGGTCACACGTTAATTTTATTACGGAGGAATTAGTAAATAATCTGCAATTAAAACGGTACCGGCATGAGGCTAAATTCTCAGGCATTGGGAATTCCGCGTGTTCAGCTAGCTTCGCAGTCCAGGCGACAATTGGTTCGCGATTAAACTCCTTTGAAGCGGCAGTTGAATGCATAATTTTACCGTCGATCTCAGGGTATCGTCCAGAAGCAACCGCAATATCTTCCGATTGGATTCGTAATGATATCTCCTTAGCAGACCCTTACTTTTACAAGCCCAAACGCGTCGACATGCTGATCGGCGCTGAGTTGTTTTTCGACTTGCTTAGGGAAGGACAAATACGTCACAAGCACTCAGGTCCAACTCTACAAAATACTGTCTTTGGCTGGGTAGCGTCAGGGACCTATAAAGAAAATCCGCCCGCACGATGTATCTCATACTCCACTCTAGTAGCTACTGAGGACAACAATTTGGATCACACGCTAAGGAAGCTCTGGGAAATTGAAAGAATGCCCGATTTAACAAAATCGCAGCTCTATACCCCTGTTCAAGTGTTGAGTGAAAAATCGTTTGCTAGCACCGTCTCGCGTGACTCTACATGAGAATTTGTAGTTAGCCTGCCTTTCAAATCGAGTCCTTCGTGTCTCGGTTCCTCGTATGAAACTGGACGACGACGGTTTCTGTCCTTAGAACGGCGTATGAAAGGGAACCCAACAAATCATTCGTTGTGTATCCAGTTTATGAAGGAATACTTAGCTCTCGATCACATGGAGGCTACAGATAATAGGATACCCAACGAGCCTCATTATTTTATACCGTATCAGTGCGATCTCCGACCTGAAAGCTCTTCGACTAAATTAAGAGTCGTATTCGACGCGTCATGCAAAACCACTTCCCAAATTTCATTGAATGAAATTCTCTTGGTAGGGCCAACAATTCAGCCTTGCCTGTATGCCACGCTGCTTAAATTCCGGTTCCATAAATTTGCTATGTCGGCAGACATTACTAAAATGTACAGACAAGTGGTATTAGATGAGGCCCATAGAAAGTTCCAGTTAATTGTATGGCGTGAGACCCCGCAAGACCCTCTACAAATTTATCGACTTAACACCGTTACGTATGGTACGGCAAGTGCTCCTTTCCTTGCAATACGGTGTTTGAAGCAGCTTAGCGAGATCTACTCCGATTCTCTTCCCTTAGCTTCACAGGCTCTAGCAAATGATTTTTACGTCGATGACTTGTTAACAGGGGCCGATTCCATCCGTGAGTTAAGGAAATTGCGAGGGGAAATCACAGAGATTTTAGATTCCGCAGGGCTCGTCTTGGCTAAGTGGGCGTCGAATTGTACCCCCAACGAACGACAGGTCGCCGAGTCAGAAGTCCTTATTGGAGAAGACGCCGATACGAAAACTTTGGGTCTCACTTGGAGTCCAAAACAGGATACGTTCAAATTCAACGCCCAGAATCTACAGCTTAAAGACCCACCCACAAAGCGATCCATGCTTTCATTTGCAGCGCGGCTGTTCGATCCGTTAGGACTCATTTGCTCTATCGTTACCCTTGCAAAGATATTAATTCAAAAACTCTGGTCGCTACAAATTGGATGGGACGACGAAATACCCGCCGACGTACTGCATCGTTGGAAGACGGTGTCATCTTGCTTTACAGATTTAGAAACGTTAAACATCCCTCGGCATGTCGGAACTCAGTTTGGCGGCACTTATCAAATCCACTGATTTGCGGACGCGTCAGAAGATGCTTACGGTTGTTGTCTGTACGTAAGGTCAGTGACCTCAGAGGGGTTAAAAGTTAGGTTGCTAACAGCCAAATCCAGGGTAGCACCGATCAATAGACTTCGTATTCCACGACTAGAACTCTGTGCGGCTCACCTCTTAGCGAAGTTATGGAGTGCTGTGCAAACGCTTAATCTTTACCGCGTCGAGCAGGTTACTATGTGGTCGGATTCTGAAGTTGTTCTCTTTTGGTTGCGCACTCATCTGTCAAAACTTAAAACATTCGTCGCAAATAGGGTTTCGGCTATTCACGAACTGGCTCCAACTGCAGTCTGGCGACACGTCCCGACTAACTTCAATCCAGCGGACCTACCCTCTCGAGGGACTACGGTCAAAGATCTCGATACGACGCTATGGTTTGAAGGCACTTCGTTTTTGTCCATGGACTCGACTCATTGGCCAGTTAATCAGCACTTGGCTGACACGCCCCTCGAAAGCCAACTCGAAATGAAACCGCCAGTAATCGCCCATACGGTTGCTGTTGTCTCAAATCATCCGCTGCTACAAGTAGTTGAAAATTCTTCTTCCTATGTGAAGGTTGTGAGAATTACAACATTTATCTTTCGTTTTGTTTACGGCAGGGCCTGGAAATTGTGGAACGACCACGTCCTATCAGCTACCGAGCTTAGTTTTTCGTTCTCTTATATCGCGCAGGCTGTTCAGCGTGAATCGTTTGCAGACGAATTCAATAAGTTAAAGAAAAATTTGCCATTACCCAGTTCTTACCAAAAACTTAGCCCATTTATCAGCAACGAAACTTTCGGAACCCGTACTTTAACATTGGTGCGAGTGGGCGGTCGACTAGCGCACGCGGATCTAGAACCCAGTGCCGAATTCCCAATATTAATGCCTAAAGGGAATCGTTTTGTCAAATTGTACATCGAGCACCTGCACTATGCTAATTGCCATGCAGGACCACGAGCACTAGTCGGCCTGCTTCGGCAGACAATTTGGTTGATCAATGCACGACGCGAGTGCAGTGCTGTTGTGAGCCGATGCACGCACTGTTTCCGGTATAAGCCACGGGTAATGTCGCAAATAATGGGAACCTGCCTCTTGACCGTGTTAGAATCAGTCGACCCTTTAGAATAAGCGGAGTCGATCTCTTCGGTCAAATCCGAGTGTCGCTAGGAGTGCGTGGCAAGGCAGCTTTAAAAATGTATGTCGCAGTATTCATATGTTTTTCAACGAAAGCGGTTCACCTAGAACTATTGAAGGATCTCACTTCTAACTCATTGTTTGTTGGTTCCTTACGGCTGCTTCAGGAGATGGCCTCCGATGTCCGCAGCACACTGGGAACGTACGGCGTCCATCACCAGGTTGAGTTCATCTTCATTCCACCCCGGTCGCCTCATTTCGGGGGCCTATGGGAGGCCGCCGTCAAGTCCGCCAAACACCTCTTTTTGAGGGCCGCCTTGCTGAAGGAGGACGAAGTCCAGACGATCCTGGTTGAAGTGGAAGCAGTGCTTAACTCGCGTCCGCTAGTAGCTGACAGCAGCAACCCTAACGATGGAGAGGCTATTACTCCAGCCCACTTTCTGGTAGGCACCACGCTCGCTGCTCTACCCCCAGGATCGGCACCTCCTCATCCGGACGACGACCTTACTCATCTACAACGCTGGCAGCTTATATCAGCCATCAAGCGACGGTTTTGGCGAGACTAGTCCCGTGACTACATAGCGGGGCTGCAGCAAAGAGTTAAGTGGACAAAGGAATCGGCCAACCTTCTACCAGGAACCATCGTCGTCATCAAAGAGGACAATTTACCGCCCCAGAAGTGGCTGCTCGGCAGAGTCACCGAAGTAACGCACGGATCGGATGGCAAGGTGCGCGTTGCTCTAGTAAAAACCAAGCAAGGCGTATACAAACGATCAGTACGTCATCTGGCACCTCTTCCCATTAATTGAAGGCCTATAGCGCTTCAACTCGGGCGATGTTTGGTCATCTCACTGTTTGTTTTGTTTTCTATGGTCGTTGCGATGCCGACTATCGAAAGCGGCGAGCAGGGGCGTAGCACAGCTGATAATCGCTAATAAATTACCCCCTACAAGTTGGCCAGCAACGATCATACAACAAAATACTAGATTAAAAATAATACTAGATTACCATAAAATACTAACTCTAGATACCAATGTAATAGGGAAGATGTGAAACGAGGGAGTTGGTAACATTGTTGAATAGAAAAACTCTTGAAATAAACGCACAATTTACATAGATGACGGCTAAGCAATGTTTTAAATAAAACCAGTGGGTTCGCGAAGTTGCATATTTACTCCTGCTTCTTGAGCAAACTACCGATATTAAGAACGTATAATAATATCTTCCACTTTAACTAGTATATTGTATAAATAAAACATTTCCTTTTTTAATATTCTTTCATCTTATGTAAGTATAATAAATGTATCCTTAACTAGGATAGCTAGCATTACTTCATAAAACTATAGTTATTAGCTACAATAAAATGTCTAGGAAGAACAAAATATATGAATGTTAAAAAAAAACAAGAAAGGAAGTTAACTTCGGCAAGACGAAGTTTGTATACCCTAGCAGTTATAATTATTAAATTTAAAAATACAAAAAATGATATTCCCAATAGTATAAGATAATATATCAAAAAACATCGAAGCTATAATTTGTTTCATATTATTTTCCCACCAATTTTTCGATCGTTCCTATGGAAGCCATATGATATAGTCGTCCGATTTTTATAATCTTAAATTCGAAACTCAGAACTAATTAAAAAATGTTATTTCCAAGCGTAGGAGGTTATATGTTAAAAAACACCGAAGCTATAAGCACTCCTAGGTTTTATTATCAGAAGAAAACTAGACCAACAGTCTCTAGCTGCTCTAGAGAATTCAGCGGATGCACCAACGGAAATCCCAACGTTAAAGAGTGTACTGACGTTTATTGAGCGGCGCGTTTGCATGCTGGAGACAATAAGCGCTCAACCTACAGCAACATTCCGCGATCAGTCAGTTCACAACGAAGAGAGCTATAAGATTTGTCACCTAGGACCACATCATTTTAGAGCATGTAGCCGCTTCCAGGAAATGGACCCCAAAACGCGGCGCCAAGCCATTATTCAAGTAGGAGCATGCACAAATTGTTTGTCTACAGCTCATAAGATTGAAAACTGTGGATCACCAGGCACTTGTCGAGGCTGCCAGCAACGGCATCCATCATTCACTGTTACACCAAGTACCGACTATCAATATACGCTGCTCGCGACCGCCAAGGTTTTATTACAAGGGCCAAACGGCCAACTACAAACATGTCGCGCTGTAATAGATGGTGAATCACAGGTGAATCTTATCTCAAGGAGGATGGCAGATCTGCTATCTCTTAAGGAAATGTCACCGATTGGAATATCTGGAATCGGAGGAAAAATATCAACAGTAATCAGATCAGCACTAAAGCTCTCATCAGTTACATCAGGGTTTGAAACACTAATAGAGGTATTTATTATTCCCACAGTCATTACAGACCAACCGTCAGTACCGATTGATACCGATCTTAATATTCCCGAGGGACTGCCGTTAGCAGATCGTGACTTTCGGCAACCTGGACCCATTGACCTAACTTTGGGGATTGAGGTTTATTCTCTTGTAATAACCGGTGAACTTCTTGAACTAGGACCTAATAAGCCTTTGGCACAAGGCACAAGGCTTGGTTATGTAATCACAGGTTATCTCAATAAAGGGATTCATTCAACGAACGTAGCATTGATGGATCATAAAATAAAAGAGCCTGAAGATATATGTAGCCAATTAAAAACTAGCGACACTGACTCTTCCGATCGAGAATCAACCGATACATATAATGGTTCATTGCAGCTGACTGCACTTTACACTGCAAGAGAAAAACCAGTTAATATAGAACCGCCTTCTCCTCAATTTAAAACCTACAAGAAGTCTGACTTCTGTTCAACATTTCTAAACTTAACCAAGAAATATCTTAGTTTTGTTGCAGAAGGTCCACATACCATAGACGTGCCAAATGATCAAGTTCTACGAGGGCACAATTTCAGTCCCCACGGTAATGTCAATTTTATCGCAAAGGGGAGTGTTAAGCAGCATCAAGAAGATGTGAAGGACCTGAATCACAAACAGGAACCGCCGCAGTTGAAGGAAGGATCCTCCTCGGTCAATGATTTGTTAGATGCTTTCTATACAATTCGGCCAAGGGCTGACCGACATCACGCCTTAATTGAGGGCACCCCTCAATGGGGGGGAGAATGTTCGTACCCAAAGGTACTCAACATGACCACACCCAACAAATCAAGCAGTACCCAAGTTGGGAACAGTACCAGGCGCTCAGTAGTATGATGAGAATTGCTGATCAGCATGTTATATGTCTCACTAACTCACCGTTTCACCGACTCAACGCCACATTGAGTCGCCAATGCAGTCAGCACATTTTGCAGTGGCAGCCGAGCCAACTACGCAAACTGCTACCATAATCAGAATTCCCTGGCCTACTTTAGAATATAGCTTACTTCACTAATCATTACACTAAACTTCCGTGTTCCAAGTAGTATATAATAATGTATCAAATGAAGAATAAATCAGTTATTAACACACCTCATAACTCCGCGGTTCTACTTCCTACCTCTAGGAATAGGGCTCGTAATACGCTATCTCAACTAGCAGCTAACCACGTTAGCTCAACCTCAGCGCAGTTCCCGCATCGCCTGTGGTCCGGCATTACAGTAACCATCGATACCATTGCCGCGACGCGATCGTCCTGCAAGTGTCTACTTCGGTTAGGCACAAACATTGTTTCATATTATTTTCCCACCAATTTTCCCATCGTTCCTATGGCAGCTATATGATATAGTCGTCCGATTTTTATTAAATTAAGTTCCAAATTCAGAATTGATAAAAAAATGTTATTTCCAAGCGTAGGAGGTTATATAATAAAAAACACCGAAGCTATAATTTGTTTCATATTATTTTCCCACCAATTTCCCCATCGTTCCTATGGCAACTATATAATATAGTCGTTCGATTTTGATAAAACTAAATTCGAAATTCAGAATTAATTAAAAAATTTTATTTCCAAGCGTAGGAGGTTATATGTTAAGGAACACCGAAGCTATAATTTGTTTCATATTAGTTTCCCACCAATTTTACGATCGTTCCTATGGCAGCTATATGATATAGTCTTCCGATTTTGATAAAATTTTATTCGAAATTCAAAACTTATAAAAAAATGTTATTTCCAAGGAAAGGATGTAATATGTTAAAAAACACCAAAGATATCATTTTTTTACATTTTTTTTCCGATTATTCCTATGGGAGCTATAAGATATAGTTGTCCGATCCAGCTGGTTCCGACTTATATACTACCTGCGAAAGATATAAGACTTTTGAAAAGGTTTCAGCCCGATAGCTTTAAAACTGAGAGACTAGTTTGCGTAGAAAAGGACGGACAGACGGACAGTCGGACATGGCTAGATCGACTCGTCTAGTCATGCTGATCAAGAATATATATACTTTATGGGGTCGGAAACGTCTCCTTCACTGCGTTGTAAACTTTTGACTGAAATCAATATACCCTCTGCAAGGGTATAAACAAAACTATTTGAAACTAACTATAATTGGGAAAGTAATTGAAATCGCTCCGGCCTAATAAAGTAAAAACAAAAACACTGTGAATATCCCATTTTCTATTACCATAAAGAATGTGTGTACCCACACCTAAATGACCAATTGTATCCTTTGTCCAAAATGTCTGTGGCTTTCACTTATAAATTTGTCACCGATAATTCGAATCCCATTAAGCAAACCACCCATTGCTAACCGTACCATAACCCCAGAGTCAAGTTGGTTACCTACAATGAAACAAGGAAGAACGCTATATTCAAGTACCTCGGCTATCAGATACCCGTTACTCTAAAGGGACCAAAGGGAAATGGAGTTATGCAAGCAGGAAAGCGAGATTGAAATGCGCCACCTACCGGCGGTAGACAGATTTAAGCGTTATGCGCATTAGAGTGGGCGGGGTAATCTTTTTTTTAGGTCAATCGATAGGTGTTGATGAGAACAATACATTTCAATTAAAATTTTTATTCCAGCATCAAAACTGTAGGATGCACAGTTTTGGGCGGCTTGTGGGCGTTAGAGTGGGCATGGCACTCTGCTGAAACAATCTTGCGCTGCGCAGGAATCTCAGGAATCTGCGTGCCTAATCCCAGTATTGTAGCTTTTATAGTTTCCGAGATCTCAGCGTTCATACGGACAGACGGACATGGCTAGATCGACTCGGCTAGTGATCCTGATCATATATATATATACTTTATGGGGTCGGAAACGATTCCTTCTGCCTGTTTCATACTTTCCGACGAATCTAGTATACCCTTTTACTCTACGAGTAACAGGTATAAAAAGGTGGTGGTTGCTAAAATGCCTCGACGCAGGTTGCTAATGGAAAAAGTTCATGGAATATTATTCCTTAAAAAAAAAGTCAAAAAAATATTATTAAGAAAGTATGTTTTATTTGCGAACCATTTAAACCTGTTACCAACAAAACAAATTGTGATGTTCAAGGGATTGCAACAATGTCTCGACGCAGGCGCAAAAGTCAAGGTAATGGAAAAAATTCAGCTACGTGGGCGGAGTTTCGTGCCGAGTTCTTAGGTTTCTTCTTGCCCCCACGTTACTTCGAGCGGCTAGAGGACGCGATCCGAACCCATATCTAGGGATTGGATGAGACATTTAAGGAGTACTTGGTCGAGTTAAGGACCAAGATGCAGTAAGCCGGATACCAAAAGGAGGAAGAACTTTATCGGATCTATGAAAATATGGCACCAGACTATCGTCTGTATATAAGACGCCACGAGTTCGAGACGCTGGAACAATTAACCCGCATGGCGACGGAATACGAAAGTGTGAGACAGCTGACGTCGAGTCGCGCAGGCATTCCTAGCATGGGGGCTACGGAGCGAGATAAGACCAACCCTCGTCGGACGCCGAACCCCTTTCGAAGCCCAGAGGTACCAATTCAAGGAGGGAATGCAACTCATCGAATGATCAGACAGCCCCTATCGAACATCGACGTCCAGCGAGCTTGTAGCAGCTGCGGAGAAGTTGGCCACTTTAGACGGGGTTGTACAAATCCACGCCTGAACTTTTGTTTGGACTGTGGTCTTAGGAATATATTGACTGTCGATTGTTGTCGCCGAGATACCTCGGGAAACGAACAACGTCTTCGCCGAGATGCGGGCGCAGCGGAGACGAGCGAAGTCGCAGCCCGACATCAGGGAACCCACCCCTAAGGATAAGCAACGGCCTGATCACTGCTACCGTGCAGATCAGAGGTCGATGGGTGGACGCCACGGTGGATACGGGAGCGTCAAGGAGCTTTGCGAGCGAAGGATACGTTCGTATGGTAGCGAGACCGGAGGAGATGCCAGAGATCATCACTACGATAGCGTTAGCTGATCTGTCAAGCCTGGCAGTGAAGAAGCTATGTGGACGCCATTCTTGGTGATGCCAACCATGCTGGATCGCGTGATATTTGGCATGGACTTCTTGGCGGCGATGGGAACACAGATACAGTGCGGAGAAGCCACCTTAAAGGTAAAATTGAGCCCGTCGGCGGAATACCCCCGACTGCGGCCAAGTAAAGTCGACCGGATGTCCTCAGAGGATACGAGCCCGGAAGTACTTGAAAAAAGGAGAACGACAGTTCTAGGAAAGCAGGAATCCGATGATAAGGACACTATGTATACAGAGCAGAGTGAGGTCCCCGCGCACAACCGGATCATGCGGCAGATGACCCCATCAGGAGAACGAAAGGACGACCACGGAGGAGACGAGATCAGGAGGTACGACGAACCGGGAAGAGCATTGGAGGACTTTCCGCCGGACGAAATCAAAGAAGCAGAGGATGGAGAATCAATGACGAAAGAGGATGACCTAAGACCCGACCAGCGGGAATTCATCACCCGAGAGCTGAAGCTCTTCAAGGAGCTTCGAGGTGTATCACACGTGGCGGAGCATCGGACTATAATGCGAGACGATAAATCCTTGAAACAAAGGTACTACCCAAGGAATCCGGCAATGCAGAGCGTGATCGACGCCCAAGTGGATGAACCACTCCGAGAAGACGCCTTCGAACCTTCACGGAGCCCGCATAGCGCACCCATAGTGTTGGTCAAAAAGAAGACGGGTAAATGGCGCATGTGCGTTGATTATAGACAATTGAACGCTCACTCAGTGCCCGACGCGTACCCCGTCCCCAGGATCAACCACATCCTGGAAAAACTACGTCAAGCCCTTCACCGTTCCGGGCAGAGGCCTATACCAGTGGAAGGTCATGCCCTTCGGACTTCACTCGGCCAGCGCAACCTTCCAGCCCGCCTTGGACAGCGTGATTGGTGCGGACATGGAGCCGTTCGCCTTCGCCTATTTGGACGATATCATCGTTATAGGCGCCACGGAGGAACAACATTTGGCCAATCTGGGCGTAGTCTTCCGTAGGCTGCGGAGGGCGAACCTGAAGGTGAACCCAAAGAAGTGCGCGTTCTTCAGGCGAAGGTTAGTTTACCTGGGCCACGTGATTAGCGCCGAAGGGGTCCAGACCGACCCGGAGAAAGTGACGGCCATTACCAACCTTAAGACCGCTACCTGTCTCAAGGAGCTCCGACAGTGGCTAGGCATGGCCTCTTGGTATCGCCGGTTCGTCCCTAACTTCGCAACCGTGGTACAGCCAATGACAATGAGAAAGGCCGGAAGTGGGCATGAGGTCCCGAGCAAGAGAACGCACTAGAAGAGGTAAAAAGAAGGTTAACCACCGCCCTCGTGTCAGGAAGTCCCGACTTCGACAAGACGTTTGTGTTGCAAACTGACACTAGCGACGTGGGGCTAGGAGCGGTCTTGTCGCAGGGCCAGGAGACTCACAGCCACGGAGGGCAATTACACGACGACGGAAAAGGAGTGTCTGGCCATCATATGGGCTATCAGAAAAATGCGGTGCTACTTGGAAGGGTATCGGTTTGAGGTGGTTACCGACCACCTAGCCCTCAAATGGTTGAACTCCATCGAAAGTCCCTCCGGTCGGGTAGCAAGATGTGCGCTGGAGTTGCAACAGTTCCAGTTCGACGTGCGGTACCGTCGAGGCAAATTGAACGTGGTGGCGGACGCGTTATCCCGGCAACCCTGTGGAGTCTTGCAACAGATGGCCGAAGTGGACACACCCTGTACATGGATCCAAGGTATGCGAGTTAAGATAAAAGAATACCCCGAGAGGTTCTCAGACTACATGATGGAAAATGGGCAACTATACCGGAATTTGGGACACAGAGCTGATGACCAGGACTACTTCCCGTGGAAACTGTGTGTCCCTAGTTCAAATAGAGTCCGAGTCCTCCAAGAATGACACGAGGCGCCCACGGCTGGACATCTGGGCGTCCGAAAGACCGTTTCTCGACTATCTCAGAGGTATTTCTGGCCCGGCATGTTTAGAGACGCGAAGCGTTACGTCCAGCGCTGCAAGTCGTGCCAGAAGTTCAAAACCGCCCACACGAAAGCGGCAAGCAAAATGTTAACCCGCATAACAAGCGAACCGTTTGACGTTTTATGCGCAGACTTTGTCGGCCCGCTACCCCGGTCGGTACGCGGGAACACCATGCTCCTCGTATTTCATGACGTCTTTTCTAAGTGGGTGGAGTTGATCCCGTTACGGAAAGCAACCGCCGCCCAAGTTCAGAAGGCATTCCGGGAACGGATACTGGGCCGAGTCGGCATCCCTCGGTAGTTCGTCTGCGATAACGGTACTCAATTTACCAGCCTCATCTTGAAAGAGTACTTCCACATAGGGGTAGAAATCCAATATACTGCCCCATACTGTCCACAGGAGAACCCTACCGAGAGGACGAATCCAACTCACCGAGGGAGACCAAAGTTCCTGGGACTAGCTATTACCGGAAATAGCGCTCGCCATCAACGCAAGTGTTTCGAACTCTACGGGATATAGTCCCGCCTTCCTGACGCAAGGACGCGAGCCCAGACTCCCTACTATGTTATACGACGAGGTCACCCCTGGATCAGCGGTGATATCTATGGACCCCGCAGGAAAAGCGCTCCAACTCAGAGGAATCTTCGATATTGTCAGATCCAACCTCCAACGTGCTTCCCAAGAGCAAGCATGCCATTACAACCTTCGACGCCGTGAGTGGAGACCGGAGCTCGGTGACAAGATGTGGCTACGCCAACATCCTCTCTCAAAGGCGGCCGAAGGTTTCACCGCCAAATTGGCCTCCAAATATGACGGTCCCTACACCGTAACGAGGTTCATATCCCCTAACCTGGTTCTGTTGCGACGCCCAGGGGAAAGAAGTTCGCGCTCTGCCAACATCAGCCAGCTGAAACCCTATTACTTTGAGGACTTTGGCAATGCACGGGACTGCCCTGAGAGGCGACACGAGAGGTTAAGCAGGGTAGAGGTTCGCACGGTAATTCCTAAGTTGAATTGTACGAACACACAATGTTATTATCTAAGTATTCTAAGTCGAGGTTTCACTGCACCGATAGGTAGGGACCTTGAACAACAAGGGTCTCGTATCTATAAGCTTAGTCTCCGTTTTCAGATGGATGAAGTCATCGAGATGTCGGATGGTACGGACGGCTCATCATCAGCCCCCGGTAGGAAAGGGGGGGGGGGGGATGTGACGATCCTGCCTGACGGCTAGACCGCCACAATATATTTATAAGCAGTAGTTATCTAAGGTTGGCATTATTATCATTAGTAAGTAAAAGATATAAAATGAAGGATTATGATTTAGCAAGTGGAAAGCGAACATATGGATTTTCGGGTGCAAAACCGAAATAGTTCAAGTTTGGTTCCGCACCATCCACCCGAGGTGGCAACCATAGGGAAAAATACTAGAAAATAGAGAAAATACCAAACCGATCTGGCAAGGCAAAGGGAAAAGGGATGAGAGGGCCACACGACGGTTTCCGCTCTCTCTCTGCTCTGGTACCTCGAGGTGAACGGTCGCGCACGCGGACGAAAGAAGAAAAAAAGGGAAACACGCGGAAAAAGAAAGCTCGGTCGGTAGGAAGTAAGGTTAGTGAATCAGTGTAATCGGCGCAGTGAAACCCAGGAACAATTAAACACGACAAATAAAACAGCGTGAGCTTATACGAAAAGAAAAGACAAGCCGTGTGGCTTCGCCCGAAGGTCTCGTGGAATTTTTGGCCTCGCGGGACTCATACCTCGGCCACGTACGATAGAACCCGGCTGCGGCCACGCCCGAAGGTCCAGCCCGTGGAATTTTCCGACACAAAAGGACTTGGTATTCTCATGTTACCGTAACCTCAAAGGTCCTGGAATTCCTTGAGATTCCTCAACTTTTGATCTATAACACTTTTTGCCCTAAAAATTACCGTTTGGAAGATATTAAGCGATAAAAAGTGCAACTCGTTTCAGCTCCGCATACGAAATACTTCATACTTATTGGAACACAAAAGAAAAAACCAATTTGATGAAAAATGTTCTTATTCGATCGTAACGAGTGATACACCAATCGAAAGGTATCGCAAAAACTTAGAAGATTGCATACCAAGACTTTCGAAATGTAGATTTGTTTGGGAGAAAAAGCGATGAAAGTGTAAAAGTAAAAATTTTGAAAATTGGAGCTGCTGGATACGGTGGGGATAAAAGCCCCCGTCTGTTTAGCTAGTTTTATTCTTACTTAGAATACGCGTCGAATGACTTCTCATTTGTTGAAATCCGATGTCCCGTTCAAAAGTAATTCAAGAAACAGGA
This sequence comes from Drosophila subpulchrella, assembly GCF_014743375.2. Classification (NCBI taxonomy): domain Eukaryota; kingdom Metazoa; phylum Arthropoda; class Insecta; order Diptera; family Drosophilidae; genus Drosophila; species Drosophila subpulchrella. Next base: position 219,951 of record NW_023665693.1, on the reverse strand, counting down.
TTTTCTTCTTCATCCCAAAATGAAAATGTTTGTCCCTTTGTTTGTGGGTTTGTATGCATCCCATCTTAGATTTAGGGTTTTGGAAACCCTGTGGGTGTATTAAGTAGCTTGAAGTAGAAAGCCTTTGTTCTACGACTTTTGGAAAAACCCGCTAGTTTAGCGGAAAATCAAAAAAAAAAACAGATTTTAAATGCCTATAGTATCTAAACAACCAATGCTACAGAAACGTGCTATACATCTCTGAAAAGATAATTTAATTTGCTAGATATTCTTCACATAGTTAAATTGTCTGAATATAATAGATTTAGAGTTATGACAAAAAGTTATTTTTAGAACCACTTTTTGACTATTTTCTCAAAATTGAGTCGAACAATTTCTTTTTAAATTTGAAATCATAGCCCTTGAGATTCCTCAACTTTTGATCTATAACACTTTTTGCCCTAAAAATTGCCGTTTGGAAGATATTAAGCGATAAAAAGTGCAACTCGTTTCAGCTCCGTATACGAAATACTTCATACTAATTGGAATAAACAAGAAAAAAACCTATTTGATGAAAAATATTCTTATTAGTTTTTTCCAACGCAAAATCTGTCATGGCTTTAGGGTCCTTTACTTGCATGAAGCTAGTCGAAATAGAAAACTTGATCTATTTGTTCTAACACTTTGGAAAAACCCGCTAGTTCGGCGGGAAATGTAAGAAACGACAGATTTCTCTTGGAATCTGAACCTTTACAGCCCTTGAGATTCCAAACTTGAGCTATTAAAATAGGTTATTGAAGAGATAAAACTTGTTATTGATTGGGGTACTTATACTCTTGTGCAAAAAAAACTTCTGATATCAAACAAAAACTTCTCTTAACGAGGTAAAAAGTAGTGGCGAGCGCGCCTTTAACAAAAATTTCTGATATCAACAATTGTGACGAAAAATGATATTACAATCGATAAAATAAATAAACTATATTAAATTTATGTATTCGGCACGCTACAACAGAAAATTTACGAGTAGGAAAATAAATATTTAGTGTTGCGGACCGAAATCATAAATTTAATATAGTTTATTTATTTTATCGAATGTAATATAGTTTTTCGTCACAATTGTTGATATCAGAAATTTTTGTTAAAGGCGCGTTCGCCACTACTTTTTACCTCGTTAAGAGGTGATTTTTTTTTATATATAATATATAATTAATTATGAATTTATTGAAACATTTTTACAATAATAAAATAAATAAAAAAATTAAATGATCCTAAAAAAATTTTTTTCTGACTGCAATTAAAACTACGGGTACAAATGAAGGGAAAGTATTTTATGCAATGAGGTACGTCGGCTATTTGCGAGTTATTGCACGGTCGTAACTTCATCCCTTATCAATGGTCTTCAGATGTATGATCTTTTCAGTCGTCCTGCGCCTTGCGTCTTGGGCATGTGACTTTGATGACGGTCATGTAATGATAGTTCACGGCAAGTCTGTTTGGCTAACACATCTGATAATTTTTAATAAGATAGTTAACAACTCATAACACTTGTTAACAGTTAGTTACCATCTAAAACCAAGTACTTTACAGATACTGTACAGATAGTAACCTTCCAAAACCCAGTACTGTACAGGTACTATACACAAAGTAACCATCCAAAAACAAGACTACACAGAAAGTAACCATCAAAATACTGCTAGGTAACAACTAAATACAACGTGTCCAACGTGTCAAGTCCATGTCGGTAGTAGTCATACCCTAAAAAATTTGTCTCTCTCTCTCTCTGGATAATCTTCAAAGTCAAAATCTATTAAATTCTGGATGGAGCAGTGGAGACGAAATTTCTACGGGAACCCACTTCAACTTTGCTGCACCATTAAAAAATGTATTGGGATTTGCTGAGGATTATAAAAAAAGTTTTGTTAAAATGTAAACATGAACTAGTGTTGATGCTAACTAAGAATCTTTGCGATGTGTTTTAACAAATCAGAAATGAACAAAACTTGTAAACTGGAAATGACAAATATAACCTGGAAAATTCCCCTTGTAACTCCGAGCGATTTTGCAAAAACTTAGATGTACGATATTATTAAAAGTGGTGCAAACCTACCAATCGCATTCCGGAGTCAACACAACTTGAATGTGAAATTGTCGGCTAACCGCGAAGAAACAAGATTTGTAATAATTGGACTTATACTTGATGGAGAACTTATCACAAATAATTTATCAAGCTTGAAAGTTCACTTGAATTCTGAGTCATATCCATATGATAATCTGAATGTTGATTGTAGTAAGAATCAGTATGCTCAGTTATAATCGTGAATCACAACCATTTTTGACCCAAAATGAATATAATTGAAGGCCCCTATTATTGTGGTTGATCTTTCATATCAAAACGAATCAGTGAAAACTGGTCCTATTGATGTGAGAATTTCAATAGAACTGAAGACACCAAGTCATGAAAATACCCAAGCTTACTGTCTCCTCATACATGACCGTTTAGTTGAATATAACCCATTAAACGGACTTGTACAACGAGTTGTTTAACACTAGAAATATGTTAAAAGATACTGTTTCGATTGATGTTCAAGGTTTCTTTGATAATAAAAATAATTGTATTCGAAAAAGATTCAAACTTGAACAATAGTTATACACGTTACTCGTAAGTAAAAGGGTATATTAGATTCGTCGGAAAGTATGTAACAGGCAGAAGGAAGCGTTTCCGACCCCATAAAGTATATATATTCTTGATCAGGATCACTAGCCGAATAGATCTAGCCATGTCCGCCTGTCTGTCTGTCTGCCCGTCCGGATGAACGCTGAGATCTCGGAAACTATGAGAGCTAGGCTATTGAGATTTGGCGTGCGGATTTCTGAGCTTCTTACGCAGCGCAAGTTTGTTTCAGCAGAGTGCTACGCCCACTCTAACGCCCAAAAACCGCCCAAAACTGTGGCTCCTACAGTTTTGATGCTAGAATAAAAATTTTAACTGAAATGTATTGTTCTTATTAATACCTATCGATTGAACCAAAAAAAAGTTTGCCACGCCCACAAACCGCCCAAAAACTTCAAAAAAACGTAAATATGAACGCAGATATCTCGGAAAGTATCAACGATAGAGAAATGGGATCTCAGATCTAGATTCCGTAGGCTTGAGCGCATCGCATGTTTATTACGCGGATATGCCACGCCCACTCTAACGCCCACAAGCCGCCCAAGCCTGTGGCGCCCTCAATTTTCATGCTAGATACAAAATTTTAACTGAAGTGTATTGGTCTCGTCAATACCTATCGATTGATCCAAAAAAAACTTTGCCACGCCCACTCTAACGCCCGCCCACATCGCTTAAGTCTGTCTACCGCCGGTAGGTGGCGCATTTCAATCTCGTTTTGCAGCTTGCATATCTCCATTTTCCTTTGGTCCCTTTAGCTGAGTAACGGGTATCTGATAGTCGAGGTACTCGACTATAGCGTTCTTCCTTGTTTTTTAATTGAACCACCATATGATTTTACTTTGCTAAGTTCAAAATCTCGAAAGACTGCAATTTGGTTAACCAATACACATCACAACAGTTTTTGGAACGATGTAGAAAACAGTTTTCCACAAACTCCAAAGTGTCTAAGGACAATTATAAGCGGAAAACAAATTATTTGTAAAGGTGTGGAAAAAAAACGTTTTCTACATACGTTTTTTTGGGAGTCGTCAACTCATTAATATCGGGGAAATGGGCCGTCCGTCATTAAGCAGGTTTAAAGGAAACCGGTTTCCCTGTTGTGATACACACCTTAAGGGCGGGGTTTGTATTCTTAACAATGCATACAATTTTTTGACATTTTTTTAAAGTAGCTCCATAACAATTAAATAATTTTTACACATTATTTGAAAGCTAAGAGTAGATGTGTAAGGATGTGCAAGAAAACAAAATTAACCAAATGAAGTTTTAAGAGCAAATTTACCAATTTATTAAATAATTTAAAGGACAGATAAATGGTCAGTATTTGCAATACCTTCTAAACACAAAAAACTATGTTCATGAATCGAGGTGGACATGATCTCAAAACTACGAATTTTGGTGAACACTTTACATGTTGTAATCCTGAATTGACGTCGGAAACGTGCGCCTGGCTCTTCTATGCATATCGCCGGAATGGAGCCAGAAAACTAATTTCAATACCTTTGTATGCGTCCCTTTATTTCCGGTCAGGTAATGGACAGGTGCGCATGTTCGGGTAGCTCTTGCTTGAATCCCTTTTATGACATGTTTATGACCCGTTTGTGGAAAGGAGAGATCTTAGACAATTTACCAGTTATACGTTCTAGGGCAAAAAAAAAATTAACTTGTAAGATTTATTTTATTGGGGTTCTTTTGATTTCTAAAATAGTTTTACAATCATAGACAACTTTATTCCCCAACATGATCGGACATGTTCCTTTTAGGCAACCATCTTTAAATGTTTTGGGTTTGCGACCTTTCTCACGTGCACAGCAACACCTGCTGAATATTAATTGCTGATAATGAGGGAAAGGATACATGTTCAATATTATCACATGGTGATGTTGGAAAAGTGTGCGACCTTTCTCCCGTGTACAGCAACACCCGCTGAACATTAATTGCTTATAATGGGGAAAAAGGTCACGTGATCAGTATTGTCACATGGTGGTGTGGGGGTGGGGGCAATTTAGTATACTCTTTATGGATATGATCAGTTAATTTATGGATTATGCTAATTGTCCCAGAACCCGCATACATTAATGAGGAGGCGGGGCCATTAATATGTTAATTAGTGAAGGCCGGGGGTCATTAATATGCAAATTTTCCCAGAATCCGCGTTTCCATACTACTCGTCTATCTGTCCGTCCGGATGAAGGCTGAGATCTCGGAAACTATAAGAGCTAAGCTATTGGTATTTAGCATGCAGATTCCTGAGCTTCTTGCGCAGCGCAAGTTTTTTTTAGCAGCGTGCCACGCCCACTCTAACGCACACAAGCCGCCCAAAACTGTGGCTCCTACCGTTTTGATAGTAGAATAAAAATTTTAACTGAAATGTATTGACCCAAAAAAAAGCTTGCCACGTCAACTTTAACGCCTACAAACCGCCCACAAGCTTCAAAAAATCGTAAGTATGAACGCGGATATCTCGGAAACTATCAAAGATATAGAATTGGGATTTCAGATTTAGATTATGTAGCCTTGTACGCAGCGCAAAACTGCCTTAGACTGTGGCGCCCACAATTATCATGCTAGAAAAAAATTTTAACTGATATGTATTAGTCTCGTCAATACCTATCGATTGACCCAAAAAAAAAAGGTTGCCACGCCCACTCTAACGCCCATAACGCTTAATTCTGTCTACGGCCCACATAAACATATATTGAGATCACGTGTAGGTGGAGCATTTCAATCTCGCTTTGCTGCCAATTCCCTTTGGTCTCTTTAGCTGAGTAGCGAGTATCTGTTAGTCGAGGTGCTCGACTATAGCGCTCTTCCTTGTTTTCTTTACTGATGTAGATAAGCCAATGTAGATAACACAATTTATGTACGCCGATAAGTGTTGCTTATGCGGATGCTAAGCACAAAAAATAGATGTGGTCCATTCAGAGAGGAGCGAATAGTAGAAGTACGTAAGGACTTTTTTTGCTGGACGAAGTCGATGAAAAAAAATCCGGATGAGAGGAACAAAATGTTCACCTTTGTTCTGGAATCTCACAGGATGAGGGGCGCTGGGGTCCCCTGTCCGGGCTGGGGTAACGCACAAATTTTTCTGGCGAAATTTCGCAAGTGAAATCTTTTGGTTAAGAAAAACTTGGGGGTGGTTTTCACGTGTGTTTGGCTTTACTCTATTCAAGGGACTTATTCTAAAGTTCATGATTGAAATGGGGATAGGGATGATAGGGAACCGTGTTCGTCAAAATTCTCCCCCAGTACAGGTAGCGATGTTGCTCGACAATGGCTGTTGAGCATGAACACTGTTAAGTTACTATAGCATGCTGCCCTTGGTGGAAGAGATTTTTCCTGGAGTCTACTAGCGAAATCAAAACATTCCTAAAGATTTCATTATTGAAAAACGACCTTACAGTATTCAATTGATCATCAACTTTATTAAATTCTAGGGTATCTAAGCTAGCTGGCATTAATCTATATGTATCGAGAATACGAATTTCAGAAATATATTCGCAAAGACATTATATTTTCTTTGAAACAGAAATAAAGTTGTAGGGTAGTGAAGGGTTAGGTGACAAGTTCATCAAACCTCACATGTGACGTCATGTCGAATATCCAAATAATTGTGGTTGATTTTTCTTATCGTTCCGACAATATATTAAAAATAATATTTTTAAGAATTCGAAAATTTGTTGTGAGATAATTATACCCGTTACTCGGAGAGTAATATGTTATTCTAGATTAGTCGGAAGTATGTAACAGGTAGAAGGAAGTGTTTTCGATCCTAATAAGTATATATAAATTATGTTTTAATTCTGAAGCCACGATCTATCCCTCGCCGCTGTCCGTGAGGGTGAGGGGTTGCGATCCAATTGCCACAGTGGCTGGACCGGGGGAAGGGGTGATGATACAGTTGCCGCCGTGGCTGGCTGCTATTATGGATGAGCTGGGCGGTTGCCACTGGCTCTCTTCTTATGAAGATTACGTCGGGAGTAACTAACTCCGTTGCTAACGGCCCTTAAGGCTCGATAACCAATTTCAATTAATAAAGTAAATGTTGACGGCCAATGCCGGAGTTTTATATTCAAGCCAATGCTCTTTAATGAATGTCCAAGTAAAACTAAAAACATATTTGACTTTACGTAAGCTATGCGCGGCCGGCAAGCCGACCGCTCGTGCAGCAAAGTGCCGACACTAGCAAAATCAACATATCTCACCATACAGTGCACCAATAAGAACCAGGTACGGCCCCTAAAGATGTTTATGCTGATTTTGCAACTAAACACTAGGGTGATCCAAAAATCACCCAAGATCTGTATCGACTTATAATTACTCCTTAACAGTGTTAACAACTCCCCCCTTAGGAATATGACCGTCCTCGGTCATCTGGAATTTGTCAACGACTTGTTGGATCTCCCGTGCGTCTCGTCTCCTCCTCAGCATCTTGATGAGTAGGAAGGAGCAGCTGATGAGAAGACTGGCTCCAAAGCCAACCGCGAACCAGGTGTCGATAGTTCCAGCCGATTTCACTTCTTCCTTAAGCCCTTGGATAACCTCCAAGTTTTGGGTGTTAATTCTTTGGAGAAGTGGCATGCTTAGTGTGGAATCGTGGCCGATGATGTTGAGTAACGGGGATGCCGCCATGCCCGGAGTTTTTCTTATGGCTTCACGTTGGTTTGAGTATTTGGTGCCATTGATGAAAGCCACTCGCTCGAACGTAATGAGGTGTGTGCCGTCGGTGGCTATTTCAGGGCCGTCGTCAGTGCTGACTTTAGCTGGACACTCGTTGATTATTATTACTCCGTCATCTATTAACGTGATGGGGTCTAGGTGGCTGGCTTGCGTCTCGCATAGTGCGGTACTCCCCGCGTGTAGGCCTCGAGCGCAAGTATCATGGGTCGCCAGCTTGCAAAACGACGCGTAAGTTGTTGTTACGCAATCGGTGACTGCTAAGACGTCGCTATTGCATTCGGCTACTGTGTTCTCCTTCAATTGCAGGATGGTATGTTGGTGTGATACAGGGAAGATCGTGACTTTTTTACAAGTAGTTTTAATCTTAGGGTATGCGATTAGCACATGGATTATACTATCGGACTGAAGGACTCTAATGTTAGACGCCTCTAGTAGGCTAATGATGGGGACTTCTGTGGGGTGATCAACAAATACAGACTTCAAATCATTTTGATTAAAAATTGCTGGGTTTATGATGTTGGCTTTTGCAAGTGTGACTGTAAGCATTACGTTTTGAATCTCGGTTATTAGTATTCTAGTTCTGGCCAAAAGTACTTCGTATAGGTGGGAAGTGTCAACTATATTATTTTGTTTTGCCTTGATAATTTTATAAAGGGCCTCTGTTAATTCATTAATTTTATTCTGCGTCTGCGTATTTATTATAGCCTGCCGGTTATTTGACTCAATCATCAGGCATCAGGTGTGCCCGCAATTACTTTGAGCGCGGTGCCTAGGAAGTCTAGGCTCCTGGCCATCCTATGGTGTATTTTTAAGACAGTCAATAAACTTCTAACATGTTCGGTATCGACGTCTAACAATTTTTTCATATGAGACTGTGGGAATAAATCGGACAACCTAGTAGTTTCTTCTACTATAATTGAAAATTCGGACAAGTTACTTGAATGTCGAAGCAAGTTTCTTTGTTCCCATACCAACGCGATTCCGTCCGAAATTGGGATATACTGAGCATGCGAATAATCCGTTACTCTAGCGTTAACTACAGTTAACGTTATCAATGAAATTCCCGCGATCCTGTAAGAAGGCGAAATGTTAATCTACTGTGTATAAAATGAAGTAACTATGCTAAGGTGTAAGTATATATGAAAATAAAGTAAAAAAGGTAAAAAAGGATGAGGGGTATTTTTATCTAAGGTTGTCCTTGTGGACCACCCTCCCTCTAATAAGGACAGACGTTCCCATGTCTGCTTGTACACGCTCTTATGTGTACAGTGCGGTTAGTTTATTTCCTAACCTTTTGTTATTTGTGAGGTATACTTTTTCTCCTACCTCAAAAATTCCGCTTGCTGAGGCATCGGTGGTCAAATCGAAAGGGAGTTTGAGATCTGGATACGTTAGTATCACATCTTCTGATGACAAAATGTCTCGCTGGCGCTCGAACGCTCTGCGTTGGGACTCATCAAATTCGATAGCCACCTTTTTCGACATGTGTTTATTAACCGTGCCATTCTCTCCCTTAAGTATGGAGGTAAGTGGTCTGGCTATGGTAGCGAAGTCCCTGCAAAACTTCTGTAGTAACTAGCCAACCCTAGAAAAGACCTGAGGCTGAACAAATTTTTTGGTTCAGTGTACTCCTGAATGGTTTTTACCTTTTCCGGGTCTGTTTTGGCTCCGTTTAAAGTAACAATAAAGCCTAAAAATTCAACACTTTCTTTGAAAAATTTTGTTTTCTCTGGTGCCACTCTCATGTTGGCTTCGCACAGGCATTTAAGGACTGTGTCAATGTGTATAACGTGGTCGGCAGCGTTTTCGGAGAAAATTATCACGTCGTCTACGTAGGCGTAACAAATCTTCCCAATCGGCTCACGTAGTACGTCATCGATCGCCCTTTGAAAGATGCTTTCCGCATTTTTCAGTCCAAAGGGTAGACGACAAAATTCATACTTTCCTTCGTTTATGGAGAAAGCAGTTTTTTCGCGGTCTTTTTCAGCCAGATAAATCTGGTGGTACCCCGATTTTAGGTCGAGGGTACTAAAAAATTTTGCCTTTCCTAGATTCGCTAGAATCATAGGAATACTTGGCATAGGGTAACGGTCGGCGATAGTTCGTTCATTCAGTTTCCTGAAATCGATCACCAGCCGTTTTTTCTTGTTGCCATCTGCATCAAGTCCCTTTTTGTCAACAACCCATGTTGGGCTGTTAAATGGCGACCTAGAAGGTCGGATAATGCCATCCTTTAGCAGCTGTTTGATTTCTGTGTTAACGAAATCTGCTGCTCCCATGGGGTAGGGATATAGCTTGGAATATACGGGTTCGTTAGTCTCCGTACGAATTGTGGCAATGATCGAGGTGTTAAAAGGTAGCGCCTCGTTAGAGTGAGAAAACGCTTGTTTCCTCTTAAGGATCATTTTTTTAAATGCAGCTTTCACTGAATTTGGGACTATTAAGTCATCGATATTTGTGAAGTTCACGTTATCGCATTCGTGGTATTTGAGCTGTTCAGATATGTTTCCATACCTGATTACGCTGTTTTGTAAATCTAATGCCGCTCCGGCCTGCGTTAGCAAGTCGAAACCTATTATGGCATCAAAAGTGTTGATAGTATCGAGTAAAAAAAATTGAGCCTTTAGGCCGAATCTGTGCATGAAGCATTTTTCTTTTATATTACTGGAGCCATGAATGGAACTCACAGTGAATGAGGAGTCGACAGGCATTAAGTTCTTCAGCTCCTTTAGGGGCTTTACATAACTCTTTGCCGCTCCAGTGTCTATGAGGATTTTTATAGTTTTCCCCGCCAGCCCTCGCAGGACTCGAATAATTCATAGGCATCGGTGGCGGATTGCCTCCATGCCACGTACTCATCTTGTACGCCAGTAAAATCTGGAATTGACTTCACTATGTGTAATGGTATATCGCACTGTGGTGCTCCCGGTACTACCTTTACCCTCTGGTAAGATTCTACCTCTGGCGCTTCTATACGCAAGCTCTGAAGCTGTTGATTAACGGCATTGATCTGACCCGCGAATTCGGCTCTGAGCCTCTGTTCTTGGCTAGCTAATGCCGCGTTCATGGTTTCTGCGTTATTTTCTTGTTGTGCCCGTGCTGGTTGATAACTACGGATTAATTCTTCTTCACTGTCACTGTCAAGTCTTTTTTTAGTTTCCCTATATGGGCCTGGAAAACTCATAAGGCCACTAATTAGTTGACACTAAACACAAGTTATTGGAAGGCCGAATGTTTTAATTCGACATAATGAATTTTGTTTATTAAAATTTTATATTAATAACCTGGTGCTTGGCGTCCGAAAGAAAATTTTATTTAGGGACGGCTGATATTAATTCACTTTATCTATAAGTCACCTTTACAATTGCTTTATTTCAACTGTAAAAAATTTTTTAATTTTGTGTAAATAATTTGTAGGGACTCTTATTTATTTTTTCCCTGTATGTATTTGAAGTTTGACTGTATTAATTTTGATCAGCCCACTTACATATTTTTGTGTCGTGAATTCGTGTTAAAGTTGGGTGCCAATTATGTTTTAATTCTGAAGCCACGATCTATCCCTCGCCGCTGTCCGTGAGGGTGAGGGGTTGCGATCCAATTGCCACCGTGGCTGGTCCGGGGGAAGGGGTGATGATACAGTTGCCGCCGTGGCTGGCTGCTATTATGGATGAGCTGGGCGGTTGCCACTGGCTCTCTTCTTATGAAGATTACGTCGGGAGTAACTAACTCCGTTGCTAACGGCCCTTAAGGCTCGATAACCAATTTCAATTAATAAAGTAAATGTTGACGGCCAATGCCGGAGTTTTATATTCAAGCCAATGCTCTTTAATGAATGTCCAAGTAAAACTAAAAACATATTTGACTTTACGTAAGCTATGCGCGGCCGGCAAGCCGACCGCTCGTGCAGCAAAGTGCTGACACTAGCAAAATCAACATAACTCACCATACAGTGCACCAATAAGAACCAGGCACGGCCCCTAAAGATGTTTATGCTGATTTTGCAACTAAACACTAGGGTGATCCAAAAATCACCCAAGATCTGTATCGACTTATAATTACTCCTTAACAGTGTTAACATATATTCTTGATCAGGATCACAAGTCGAGTCGATCTAACCTTGTCCGTCTATACGTCTGTCCGTCTATCTGTATGAACGCTGTGACCTCGGAAACTAAAAAAGCTAGAATGTTGGGACTTGGCATGCATATTCTTGGGCTTCCGGAGCAGGGCAAGCTTGTTTTGGCAGTGTGACACGCCTACTCTAACGCCTACAATCGACCATAACACTAAAAACCCGTCCAGCTCCCACATTTTCAATTAATTTAAATGAGAGCTTGTTCTTATTATCAATACCCATAATCATGTAAGGTTGAGATATACAGTGAAGACGTATTCACTCAACATTAGGGAGCTAATGTTAAAACTATCGCAACTAAGTCAGAAAATAAATCTAGCGAGTACGAGACGAGAGATGAGTTGAAAGCGTTGGGAAACCGAAGAAGGCGCAATCGGTCATGAATTAGGCTGAACATAAGAAGTCGTCTCAATTTTGAATTAATTTTGTCACTCTGTCATAAAGGAAACTGAACAATAATAATAATGAAACAAGGTAGAACGCTATAGTCGAGTACCTCGACTATCAGATACCCGTAACTCAGCTAAAGGGACCAAAGGGAAATGGAGATATGCAAGCAGCAAAGCGAGATTGAAATGCGCCACCTATCGGCGGTAGACAGATTTAAGCATTATGGGCGTTATAGTGGGCGTGGCAAATTTTTTTTTTTGGGTAAATCGATAGGTATTGACGAGACCAATACAGTTCAGTTAAAATTTTGTATCTAGCATGAAAATTGTGGGCGCCACTGGCTTGGGCGATTTGTGGGCGTTAGGGTGGGCGTGGCATATTTGCGTATCAAACTTGCGCTGCGCACAAGGCTACGGAATCTAAATCTGAGATCCCAATTCTCTATCCTTGATAGTTTCCGAGATATCACCGTTCATATTTACGATTTTTTGAAGTTTGTGGGCGGTTTGTGGTCGTAAAATTAAGCGTGACAAACTTTTATTTTATCAATCGATAGGTATTGATGAGAACAATACATTTCAGTTAAAATTTTTATTCTAGCATCAAAACTGTAGGAGCCACAGTTTTGGGCGGTTTGTGGGCGTTAGAGTGGGCGTGGCACTCTACTGAAACAAACTTCCGCTGCGTAAGAAGCTCAGGAATCTGCACGCCAAATCTCAATAGCCTAGCTCTCATAGTTTCCGAGATCTCAGCGTTCATTCGGACAGACAGACGGACAGACGGACAGACGGACATGGCTAGATCGACTCGGCTAGTGATCCTGATCAAGAATATATATACTTTATGGGGTCGAAAACGCTTCCTTCTGCCTGTTACATACTTTTCGAAGAATCTAGTATACCCTTTTACTCTACGTGTAACGGGTATAACTATTCCATAATAAACAAAAAAAGAACGCTATAGTCGAGTACCTCGACTATCTGATACCCGTTACTTAGTTATAGAGACCAAAGGGAGATGGATATATGGAAGCAGCAAAGTTATGTGGGTGGCAGACGGATTTAAGCGATATGGGCGTTACAGTGGGCGTGGCAAGCTTTTTTTTTGGTCAATCGATAGCTACTGACTAATACATTTTAGTTAAAATTTGTGCTAGCATGAAAATTGTGGCCGCTTCAGGCTTGGGCAGCTTGTGGGCGTTAGAGTGGGCGTGGCATATTCGCGTAACAAACTTACGCTGCGTACAAGGCTACGGAATCTAAGTCTGAAATCCCAATTCTCTATCTTTCATAGTTTCCGAGATATCAGCGTTCATTCTAAAGATTTTTTTAAGTGTGTGGGCGTTAAAGTGGGCGTGGCAAACTTTTTTTTAGGTCAATGGATAGGTATTGATGAGAGCAATACATTTGTGGGCGTTAGAGTGGGAGTAGCACACTGACGAAACAAAATTGCGCTGCGCAAGAAGCTCAGAAATCTACAGGCCAAGTCCCAACATTAAAGCTTTTGTAGTTTCCGAGATCTCATAAATAATCTACATTTGGGGGCTCCCCGGACCTGTGTAATCGAGAGTGATAATCAAATGCTGTTTAGTTGAAAAGTTGCCAGTGTGCGTGGAATTCGTTAAAAAAAAATTGCGAAGTTAACGCAGATCAGTCCGGAAAGTATTAACTAAAACATAAGCCGGAAAAGCTGTAAAGTTGTGGTTCAAATTCGTCAAATTCCAAAAATCTACGCAGTCGTCTGGTTATTTTTTGCAAAATGTTTTTTTTGGGCAGTTGACATTTAAGAGCAGATTGTCTACGTGTGTTGGTGGACGCTACATGAAAAAGCATGAGAAAAACAAGACTAACGCCTGCAAAGAACTTTAAAGAGTACGGTTAGCGTTGTTGCAGAAAATAGATCAGAAAAGCTGCCACTGAATATGATTGTATAAAAAGATCAATTAGTTGAGTGTAAGTCTTCAAAAATTTCTAACACAAATGCAAACATGTGAATGAATAAATGCAACAACTAATACAGTTGCTTACATTAAGAACTGAAAGTAAAAAAAGTAACGAGCGCAAAGACCAAAATCAAGTCAACATTTCGGTTGACAATTTTGAGAAAATTGTCAGTTATTCGGTGCTAGTAGCTAAGTGGTAACGCAGACGCTTATGAATTGTCGGAAAAACAATAATATGTGCATGCCAGAGGAAAAAAAAGCGGAGCTGCCAGGTTGTTTTTAGAATCGAAATGCGTGAGCGATTTTGCCGAACTTAAAGAAAAACTTATAGAAGAATTCGAGTGAAGAATACATGCTGCACTTAAAAAAAAATCGCCAGTGTCGAGAATGTTGCAGAAGCCGCTTTGTTATGTCACATCGTTATAGGATTGTAGCGGACGAGTACAAGGTTGCCATGTATCGTTGCCAGACTCCAAAAGCACTGAAAAAAGAGTACGAAATATATGAGCTGGAGCAGGAATCTGAAAGGAAGAGCGGTGACAAAAATACAGTGAGCACTGGCACATAGTCGAAAATCAGTGAGAAGAAAAAGTAATTCTGTTTCAATTGTGGATCCGCACCACAAAAGAAAAGATTGTAAGTCCGAGACAAAGTGCTTTCACTGCAATGAAAACGGACATATTTCTAGTGATTCAAGCAATAAATTGACAAAGTACGCGTAATCACCGATAGCAGTCGCCTTAAGAAAGTTACAATTAATGGGACTGTTGTCGAGTTCTGGATGATACAGGCTCTAATGTTTCGATAGTCAGAAAATGTCTGCTGCAAGACTTGGCCAACGACGAGGTCTTAAAAAGTGAATCGGTTTACGCGGCTTGGGCAATAGAAACACAAAACCCACCTATTTGTCGATCAGCTGTTTAAGTTTTCTGCCGTTTCTAAGAGTTTCAATGTCGCGACGAAGAACCACCAGAAAGTGAGGTACAAGATCATGAATGAAGCTATTAATCCCCATGTGCTTAATCGAGCTGAAGATTGTCCTAGATGGAGTCGTCAAGCCTTTTCGTCAGTCACCAAGTCGTCATTCAACAGAAGAAGCAAAAGCTGTGAAAAGCAATTAACTCGGAGCTCCAACAAGGTATCGTAAGGAAATCATCATCATACAGGGGTGGTCAAAGGTATTTTCACAAAACAAAAGTTTAATATACTTATAATTTGAACTTTCTTCTTGTTAACTTTGGCATCAATGGAAAGGTTATTTAAATGCCGTTTGAATGATACAACACATTTCTTCACCCATTCAGTACTTATTGAAAAGGACGAATTTGTGTAAACATCAACTTTTTAAACTTTTTTCCTCGACATGAAAACTTAAATTTTTTTATGCAAAAACTTACCTATTACCTCGGTAAGATCTAAAATATTTTGATTGTATGAACTAGAGACGCAAAAGGTGTGCATTGAATTGTGAAATTGTGTCAAATTTGTTCAAAAAATTCTTTATTTCATCAGAATGCATAATGTCTCTCCAAGTTTATAAAAAATTGTATACAGATATTAATCTATTTATTTTACCTTGAGATGTGCGTAGTTTAAATTTTGAAAGTGATAATACTTTATTTTCCAAAAAAAAAGATATTTTCCAAACGGTCTCCTATTGGCTATCTGAGTTTGGTGTGGTGATGGTGTGCGTTAAAAAATTACCTTCCGTTCCCACCTGCCAGCAAAGTATGTGCAATCTCCTTTGACCAATACCCTCTCTTTTTCTGTGATTTTGTGCTTCCTTTATAGATTTGATCGCGTCCTATTGGTTACACTTGTATCAAATATTTTCCAAAATCTACTAACGCCCACAAACCGCCCAAAACTGTGGCTCCTACAGTTTTGATGCTGGAATAAAAATTTTAATTGAATTAAATTGTTTTCTTCAATACCTATCGATTGACCCAAAAAGTTTGCCACGCACACTTCAACGCCCACAAACCGCTTACAAACCGCCCACAAACCGCTTACAAGCCGCCCACAAACTTTAAAAAATCGTAAGTATGAACGCGGATATCTCAAAAACTATCAAAGATAGAGAATGGGGATTTCAGATTTAGATTCCGTAGCCTTGTGCGCAGTGCAAGTTTGTTACGCAAAAAAAAAATTTGCCACGCCCACACTAATGCCCATAACGCATAAATCTGTCTACCGCCCACATAGCTACATATTGAGATCGTGGGTAGGTGGCGCATTTCAATCTCGCCTTGCTGCTTGCATATCTCCATTTCCCTTTTGTCCCTATAGTTGAGTAACGGGTATCTGATACTGGACTGTTCACGTCAAAAGGGCGTTTAATTTCAGGAGGCAGTGTCGAGCGGCAGTTTTATCCAGATGTCTACATCTCGCGCACTCGCACTGCCGTCCGCTCTCCCTCTCCATCTCTCCCCTAAGTCTCCGCTCTGCTCTGGAGCGCTTAAGTTATGTTAGGCCTAGGCAGTTCATGTTTCAAAGTGTACTAATAAACACCTACGCTCGTCGCGTAAAAACCCCAAAAGTACTCCCGTGTTTTTTGGGTACCATTCAGTCTTGGGGCTTTAACAATTTCCATCGATCATTCCATTGTTGAATTTAAAACCAAAAACACTATTGAAGTTGGATCGTCTGCTACGTCAAGTACAATTTAAGTGAAAGTGAAAGAGGAAAAGTGAAAAAACTACAAAAAACGATCAGGAATAACCAAGATAAATTTGATTAACAACGTCAATGTTTCTTTGCAAAGAACAACTAACAAACCACATTCGTTCAGAATTGCATTTGCAAAATGCAGATTAACCCCTTGACGGACGAGTACAAATATTTCTGAAGGATTCAAGAGGAGAATACTTCATTACATGTATGTAAATGATGGAACCGACTTGATTGGATTGTCGTTGCTCCCCCGTCTCAACACTTTATTGGAAGTCGTACTTCAGCAAAAGTAAACTTTGAACTATTTGCAGAGTATATACTTCTTCAAGATGAATATACAGAAATTGAAACGAAAAGTTTTCGAAGCAGAATGAAGCCTATATATAAAGATTCTGATTTAGAATGTACCTTCTATGAACATACCATGGTAAATATTTCTAAAACCCAAGATTTTGAAGAGAGAGACAGTGGTTGGTCTCTTATAAAAATAATTCGCTTGGAACTGAATATAAATCATTATACGCCAATGGTTGGTTCATCATCCACTTCGTTTCCCATTAGCGAAAGGAGCAATGATTATTGTATGTAAGGAAAATGATCAATATTGTTTAAAATGTACATTGATTTCTGCCTTTAAAATTGTTAAAAATACGTATCTCTCGAGATAATTCATTTAAGTGACTTTCCTCCTATATATAAAATGTAGTAAGCATTTCTTGAAAATGAATATTTATATGAGCCTAAACGTTTTCGTATATAATGAAGATACAAAGGAAATAATAATAAAACCAACCACTTTTTCAATCGGAAGTCGAAAAACCACTTCATATCAATATTTTGTTTTTGGGAGACAGTGAAAATGGACAATTTATGTAAGAAGTGTAGGGTATAGTGACAAAAGAGTCGTTTTAAGAATGCCACATAATTTTAAGAATCAATATTTTTGAAAAGCCTAAAAGCAGAAAGTAGCTGACGTCTATTGAGCATACTTCTGAGAAGTTCATACGAACTGATAAAAACACACTCTAACTCCATGCATGCATGCAAATATAACTTTTCACGTAAAAAATTGTCTAAATCAGTTCTGGGCGTAAACTGAAAAAATTAATATGTTCCATTTCTAGTTCCCAAAAATCAACAAAAATTAATTGGGTAGAAAATAAAAAACAAAAAAGTTTAATACCAACAAATACAAAATAAAAATTAAATCTTTATACCCAACAAGGTACTGTTCGAAAAATGATGGGGCCACTTTCATAAGGCGCAAAGGAAAAAAGCATCAAGTACCTAGTACTGTTGTTAAAGATCTTATTAATACATGTATTTATTTATTTGACTTGGTTTTCCACAAGGTTTTGTGTCAGGCACTGACGAAACAGATATAAATTGAATAGGCTTTTTAATTTTGCTCCACCATTTTAGTCAGAACAAGAAATATCGCTGTAGTCGATGGCCTCGACTTTTAGATACCCGTTACTTAGCTAAAGAAAGTGCGAGTGGGATGCAGATAAATTGGCTTGTGGCTAGCGCCACCAAACGCTACCTAGCGCTACCTAGCGCCACCTAGCCTATAACACCATCAAGCCCTTAACTAAGCTTAAGCTTGTTGACGTATTAGTGAAAACAAACTGATTTGCTGCATGTATCTCGATTGAATTTGCCAAGTATTGAATTTTATTTGGCTATAACATTATAATGAATGGTCCGCCTTCAATAATTTTTGGCATAATTAGCATAATTAGCGACCGATTGTGGCTGCTTCTGTTTCTTTCGTCTGACCGCGCTCTCTCGTCTCGTTCTCGCTAGACTTATTCGCTGACTTTTTGTCGATAGTTTTAACATAAGGGATGAGAGCTAAAACTTCTCCACTGTTTATATCGATTTAACATTCGGCCCTGCTGCTCTTCATCATCTGACCCAGAGAATAACAACTCCTCGTTCTCCGCTATATACCTCCAAAGCTTCATGTTGTCAGAACTTGTAGACGTGGTTTGAGGACTTTCAACTGAACATTTTCGTTCCAAACATCAACACAAAGTGTGGCGATATTGTTGTTAAGTGCAACTGCGAATTGAGTGCTTTTTGCACTTGTGGGACAAAGTTGTACCACTTGATAGGGTCGTCAGCTGTTAGTTTCGACAATATGGGGATTATCGACCGCTTAACCCTCTCCACTTCACAATTTCCTCTGGCCACTCCTGTCGTAACCCATATGTATTCAATCATATTCGTCGTCACAAATTCAGCAAACGCATTTGATGTGAAAGCACAACCTCTGTCACTCATTATATGTTTCGGATATTCAAAAACGTCAATACTTCTTTTTGATCGCCTCTTCATTACCAGTGGACTTGGTTGGGAAGGGCCCCACAAATTTGGAGAATGCGTCCACTACAGCTAGTATAAATTTGTATTGCCTTGCTGAGGCTTTCATTGTTCCGAGGTGGTCAATGTGGAACGTGTGAAGCGGTTCATTGCCTTTGTCGATGCAATGCAGCAAGCCTTCCTGCTTTCCCAATTTCTTGCTATGTACAATAAAAACAACACAATTAGAAATTACTCGCGCAACGTTACTCTCCAGGTGTGGAATAGAAAACTTCTGCTGAATTTGGCGCATCGTCTTTCTAACCGCGAAGTGAGCAGGTTCATGAACATTCATAGCGACTTCTTGTTCCATCAGCCTTGGGACCACAATTAGATCACCTACAGAAGATTCTTTAAACAGCAATCCATCTTTGAGCTTGTAGTTTTCGTATGGAGCAGTTTCGAGGAGTTCCACGATCGCTTGCAGCTTCATCAGTCTGTCTGACAGCTCTGTAGTTATTGTGTAGGCATCCACCGGGTATCTGCTTAAATAGTCGACATGTTTAATTCATTCGCCTGGTCGGTGCTCCATATCGAAGTCTTGCAGATAGAGTACCCATTTCGCGGACTCTCGCGGCACATCTTGCTTAGTTGTGGCAATGCAATCGGTCACCAACTTAAAATGAATTCCAAGCATGACGAAATTTCTTTATTGCTAAGAATGCCGCTTTCACTTCTAGCACGTATCTATGCTTCTTGGAATCCGCCGGAGAAATTATTTTGCTCCAGAAGTAAACTGGATGAAAGCTTTCTTAAAATTTTTGAAGCAGCACAGCTCCATAGCCATCCTTCGACGCATTCGTATGCAACTCGGTGGGTGCCTCCATGCGCGAAGTGCCCCTTGACCAAAAAGTATTGACGCAAAAAGTTAACTTTTAAAGTAGGCGGTGGTGCGACCACGGTTTATTCACTTGAACTTCACAATCGAACTACTTAAGTCTAAGCTCAGTTCCGCGCTCCAAAGCGCAGCGGAGACTTTACGGAGGGGAGCTGGAAACAGAGCGGTAGAGCGGGAGAGCGGTGCAGTTGGATAGCGGGGCCGGGGTCCAGATTCGCCAGACAGTGGGCCTGAACATTCCGCCCCCTTTGCAATCGCTAGCGTTGCAAAAAGAGACGGAACCCCGGCCAGTCGCCTACGCCTTAAGCCTGCGTACAGGCGCCGGAGAGGTCCACCCGAACACCGTCTTCTGGGCTACTGGCAGTCCCTCGTCGACCATGTGGAAGCCCGGTTGTATCACCTTCGGGTAGACGTCCGCGCCCAGGATTAGGGAAATGGTGGCTGGCCGATGGAAACGCTCATCCGCGAGCGGTAGTTCCTTAAACTTCTTGATTACGCTCTCACTGAGCGCACGGATGGGGGTGCGAATGCTCACGTTCGGCTCGATCTTGAGGACCACCTCCAGCTTGATGGCCTCGTCGACCTTCGACCGAATCGTCGCCGTGCAGATGCTCTCATCGCCCACGTTCGTTGTCGGCAAACGAAACGCGGCGGCCAGGGATGCATCAATGGAGCTTTTCGGGGTGCACGGATCGATGAGTGCGGCGGTGTCGAACGTCTTCTCCCCGGTCCCGACGATCACCAAAGCAGTCGGGAGGACGTTGACGCTATGATGCTGGAGAAGTGCCGCGAGCGACGGAGCTGGTGTTGAGGATGCTGAGCGCGGTGGAGGGGCAAGCGTTTGGCGAGTTGGCGGATCTTGCCGGCGCGAATGCTGCTTAGAAGCGGGCTGTTGCTTGGAGCCGGACTTTTTCCGGGAAACAAGTTCGTGCATGTGGAGCAGCGTGTGATGGTTCCGGTCGCACGTTCTGCACCGGTCACCGCTACGACAGCTCCCAGTGGAGTGCTGGCGTACGAGAAAGTTCGCGCAGTACTTGTTTATAAGAACTGCACGCAGCCGCTTCTCTGCGCTCAGCTCTAGGAACCTCTGACACTTCCGAAGAGGATAGATTCCGCGGCAGACTCGGCATCGGTAGGACTGAGTACCTCTCGTACGTCTGCTATCCAATGCCTGAGCGCTTCGTGGACGGGAGCCATTTTCCTGGTTAGAGTGTGGATAAGGAAAAAACAAACAGAGCTGATTAGCAATGACGTGGATAATGGCTACGGGCTAGGGTGTATAAGAAACGCGGCTCGTTACTAGGTAGTTTTGGACGGCTCTCTTGGCAGAAGAACCACCTTGGTCACTGGACGTTTGACAATGGCGCGCGCCGTACGAATGTCGACTACGCGGACATTGCCATCGGTTCCCGGAAAAACGGAGTCTATTCTTCCGAGTTGCCACTCA
Organism: Drosophila subpulchrella; assembly: GCF_014743375.2. NCBI lineage: Eukaryota > Metazoa > Arthropoda > Insecta > Diptera > Drosophilidae > Drosophila > Drosophila subpulchrella. The sequence goes on along the minus strand of NW_023665693.1, from coordinate 198,832 downwards.
TTTGAGGGCAAATTTTCTTCTTTAATGACGACCATGTCGCCGACACGCAGATTTTCTGTGGGAACTTGCCACTTGTTGCGCTTGTGGAGCTCCTTAAGGTACTCATCCTTCCATCGAGTGCGGAATTGCTGATGGAGAGACTTTAAGTGCTGCCACCGGTTCAGAATGGACTTGGATTCGCCCTTTACTTCAGGTTCCATTATGGATAGAAGAGGTCCACCAACAAGAAAGTGCCCTGGTGTCAACGCTAAGAGATCAGTTGGATCCTCGGACATGGGAGATAGCGGTCTGGAATTCAGACAAGCTTCGATTCTCGCTAGGAGGGTGGCCAGCTCTTCAAAGGTGTACTTCCGTGTAGCGGTGGACTTGTAAAACAAAGTCTTGAAGCTCTTGACACCAGCTTCCCATAGGCCTCCCATATGGGGTTCCCCAGGAGGAATGAACTGCCAGGTAAGCTGCTGATGACTATATGCATGGGACTCCTTAACGGCTTGCAGGAAGTCTCGGGAAAGCACGATGGAAGCGCCAACGAAGGTCTTTCCATTGTCGGACTGGACTTGGCGAGGACACCCTCTTCTAGATACGAAACGAGCGAAAGCGGCAAGAAACTTTTCAGTCGTTAAGTCGGATGTAGGCTCTAAATGGATGGCCTTTGTAGAAAAACAGACAAAAACCAACACATACCCTTTTGTAATGAGACAAGCTCTACCGGTATAATTTTTAATATCAAACGGGCCGGCGTAATCCATCCCTGTGTACGTGAACGGACGGGAAAAAGACACTCGTTCTTTTGGAAAACTTCCCATCATCTGGACTTGCAATCTCTTTTTGTGGATAACGCAGACCTTGCTGGAGTTAACCACTGCCTTCACCAAGTTCTTTATTCTCGGAACCCAGTATCTGGACCGGGTAAGACGCACCACTAACTGGTTACCACCATGTAGTGAAATGAGATGCGTGAATTTTACCAGAAGCCGCGAGAGTGCACATTCGTACGGTAGGATTATCGGATGTCGTTCATCATACCGCAAACTGTCGGAGGGCGTTTCGCGGCCGCATGCAATGATTACCCCTTTCTTATCTAGAAAGGGGTTCAGGGAGAGAATCGAACTTGCCGCGGGCACAGGACGCTTCTGACTTAAGCAGCGGTATTCTGCAGAAAAATACCTTCGCTGAGTGCAAATTGTCATGATTTCTTCCGCGGCGGCAACGTCCTGGGCCTCTAGACGGATCCCGGAAAGCGGTGATTGTCTTCGACATCGCTGGACAAATCGATCGACATACGCGAGGACCCGCAATGCTTTATCTAATTTGGAAAAGCGATCTAGGAAATCTTCTGTCGGCATTGACGCCACATGGGCTTTGACGGCACGCTTTTCGATCTCGGTGACCGGCAGGTCGGTTCCCTGGCTGGGCCAAAGATCGCGTGGACGTTGCAGCCAAGTGGGTCCATGCTACCAAAGCGGGTTATCCACCAGCTCTTGGAGGGGAACTCCTCGGCTAGCAAAATCAGCTGGATTATGTTCGGATTGAACGTGTGACCAATTCGCTGCCTCTGTGGAATCGGTGATCTTCGTCACCCTGTTGGCAACGAACGTTGTCCAATGGCACGCCGGTTTGGGTAACCATGCTAGCACAATCGTGGAATCGGTCCAACAATGGAATTTCGAGGTCAGCCTCGGCATATTAGGAAGAATGGCTTCGGCCATCTCGGACGAAAGGAGAGCCCCACATAACTCCAGCCTGGGAAGGGACACCGTTTTGACTGGCGCCACACGCGTCTTGGCCGTGAGCAAGTGCACCATCGTCTTATGGCCCACCTCTACGCGCACATAGATCGCAGCACCGTATGCCTTTTGCGAGGCGTCACAGAATCCGTGATGGTCTACGCGGAACTCTGGACACCTTTGGCACAGCTCAATTGGAAGTTTATCGTCCCAACCTAGATCCTGAAGCCAAATCTCTTGCATAAAGATTTTGGCATACACAACATAAGGAGCGAGCCAGCCTGCTGGATCAAACAGCTTGGCAATTTGGGAAAGGACTTGGCGCTTTGTGGGGGAGATTTCCGTTGCTAAATCTGGTGGGACAAAAAAAAGAACTCATCGGACGTCGCCTTCCATCGTACGCCGAGAGTTTTGGCTGTGCTCTCAGTGTCGATTTCGAGGAAGTCTGTTTTCAGAAGATGATCGCTTTGGATATGAGCTAATATTTCTTTTTGGTTGGACGTCCATTTTCTCAATGGAAGACCCGCGGAATCTAGAGCACTTTGAAGCTCGCGAACAATGAACTTAGCGTCCTCGGCGGAGTCAGCTCCCGAAAGGACATGGTCTACATACATATGATTTCGAATGACGTTGCTCGCTCTTGGATAGCTGAGCTGCACGTCAGTTGCCAGCTGTTGCAAGACTCGAATGGCTAGGAATGGCGCGCAATTGACTCCAAAAGTTACCGTCTGTAATTCGAGATCTCGAATGTGCTGTTGCGGAATAAGATACGCTGGAACGGGGAATGCTTCGGATCTACCCATATCTGCCGATACATCTTCTCGATATCGGCACTGTAGACGTATCGAAAATATCGCCACTTCAGGATCTGGATAGTTAGATCCGACTGTAAGACTGGGCTTGCATGAATGATATCATTTAAACTGACCCCATTCTCTGAAGGGCTTGAGGCATTGAATACCACAAGCAGCTTGCTGGTTGTACTTTACGGCTTGTGCACGGCATGATGCCGAAGGTAATAACTGGCAGAATTATGGGTAGGACGGACTTCTCTCATGTGATGGAGGTCGAGATACTCTTGAATCACGGAGTCATATTTGGTTTTCAGCTGACTGTCCCTCTTTAAGCGTTGCCCGGTTCTTAAGAACTGCGACAACGCGGTGGACCTGGAGTGACCGATGTCGGATTTCACGTTTTCAGGATCACGAAACGGAAGACTTACGACATATGTACCTGCCGTTATCGTCTCTCGTAGTCGTCCGAAGAAAAATTTCCTCACAGGTCAAATCGGAAGATTTTGGTGGGAAGCTTATCCAGGGACATGTCAACCGTGTGGGAAATTCGCGTGGAAAAAGCGGAAATCTGATTTTCCCTTGGAGCTGGAATGGGTCCTGTTAGGTTCCACCCGAAAATAGTTTCTTGACCGAGGAGAGAGCCACAAATGTTGTGTTTAATTGCAAGCCAGGCCTGGTTTGAGAACGGATGGTAAACTGACAGAGCTTTTTAGATTCAGCGGATACTGTCTGGCTTAAGCCTGATACTTGGGCTCGGATTACTTGGTGAGGAAACTTATTTAAGCATCTATCAGGGCACAAGCTGTAAAATTTGACCCCAGGTGACATATGTCAATTATGGCGGTGCCCAGCAAGACGGATCTAGTAATTTTGGACGTTAAAGTCCGGTGGCAACTGGTGTATTTTGTCTTGATCTGGGTCTCAGGGAAGGATTCGAAGACGATGGAGAGGAGTTGCCTCTGCGTAGTAAGGTGTGATGGCGGCCGCGGCACGTAAAGGAACTATGAGTGCTTTCACAATCACGCAGCTGATGCCCTCGTGCGAAGCAGTTCAGTCACAGCTGCTTTCTCTTTATATATGCCGACCGCTCGTCGACCGTCATCTGGAGAAATCGTGCACACGTACGGACAGGATGGTTTTCCTTCTTACAAAGGTCACATCCTTTGGGCTTGGGTGCTACCCTTGTCTCGTAAGAATTTATTCTTCGAGGCGCTGCAGTGGGGACGGAGGTTTTTGGCAGAGATTGACTCGAGCCTGACGGCCGTACGTCGTCTATGGCTTCTAAGGTCCGGTGACGCTCCGTAAGGAAGGCATTCAGCTCCTGCCACGTCGGAATCTCGGCCTTGTTGTGCAGGGACTGTTCCCACAAGGATGGCGAGAGCTTCGGAAATTTGGAGGAGCACATGTACACTAAGAGACAATCCTAATTTCCGGTTTCAATTCCGGACATTTCTAAAGCCGTGAGGCAACCCTGGATAGTGCGTTGAAGTTCTCGGATAGCTGACCCAGATTCCTGATAAACGGACTGCACACCGAAAAGTATTTTTAATTGGCTATTTACTAACAACCGCTTGTTTTCAAAACGCTCAGTTAGGTTAGCCCAAGCTGAGCGAAAGCCATCGTTAGTAAGGGGGAGTTCGAAACTATAGTGTGGGATCGCCACTTGCTTTTGCATTTAGGTGAAACAGTTTTTCGACTGGCGTCAGCCTTGGATTGTTTATATAAATGGCCGTAAAGATCACTAAAGGTCGGCCACCGCAAATAATCTCCAGTGAAAACCTCGGGATCGCACGAAGGCAGCCGACAGCCAGATGAAATGTAGGTCTGGGTAGGAACAGATTGAACTTGGGGAGCTTGGACTATCGTATCCGCGATCTGAGCCCCACATCTCTCGTAAACGGAATAGCAGTAGCCGTATTTAGCTTTGAGAATTGGCAAACTATCAGCTGCACTGTTTCCGGCTTCTGCTATGCACCCGGTGCATTCATCGTACTCTGCCTTGATTCGGTCCCATAACGCTCGTATTTCTTCGCGGCGAACGTTAAGCATTAAGAGTGGGAGGGACCGGCGAGGGAGTGTTTGTCCTGGATTCAAATTCACTCAGCCGATCTGAGACCTCAATTTGGGAAGGTGTCAGTGCCATTTTTACGTTTCCACGGGTGACCCTTTTTCGGGGCGACGAGGACTTAGCGGTTAGTTCGGGTGTGGGCGGATCCACGGCTATGCCTGGAACTACGGCAGGTGGAATAGACAACTTGTTGTTATCTCTTCCAACGGACATTTAAAAAAGATGACCTTTTTTGGGTCAGAATCTGCTCGCCCTTGTTTATATCGAATAAATAGGAAACCTGGCCCACTTCTGGAACAGTGGAACAAGGTGTCGACAAAAAAAGTAGTGGATCGGAGAAATAGAAAATTGGAGCAAGTACCGACCTGGTTTACTTTGCGGAATTAAACCCAATGATACCGATAAGGAACGGTGAGTAAGGAGTTCGAATATAACCCGTTGAGAAATAAAACTTTAATATTTAACCCTTTTGGTATATGTATATTGGAATTGGGATCAAGTTTGGTATATTTTTTTTTGCTGGTATTTTTTGCGTTTGAAATAAATTGAAGGGGAAAAATACCAAATATGTGTTAATGTATAGTCCCCGGTTGAGCAATTGTAATATTTCGCCTTTATTTAAACTTCTGAATGAAGAAAAATTACCAAAATATGCCAATAAATTGTTGGCCGGAGGATGCGATCGGTTGATTATTTAGTATTAGAGTATTGCTTTAATTTAATTTAATATTCCGAGGGAAAAATACTAAAAATATACCAAAAAAAATTGGTGGACGGAGGATGCTATGCATGCGGTGGAGTGCTGGTATTTTTTGTGTTTGGATAAAATAAATTTTAGGGAGTAAATACCAAATACCGAAAAAAATACTAAAAAGTTTGATGGTAAATAAAACACAATGACCAAAAAATGTTTACGTCGGTTGGTGTAATTATACCCGTTACTCGAGTAAAAGGGTATACTAGATTCGTCGGAAAGTATGTAACAGGCAGAAGGAAGCGTTTCCGACCCCATAAAGTATATATATTCACTAGCCGAGTCGATGCCCACAAACCGCCCAAAGCTGTGGCTCCTACAGTTTTGATGGTAGAATAAAAATTGTAACTGAAATGTATTGTTCTCATCAATACCTATCGATTGAACCAAAAAAAGTTTGCCACGCCCGCTTTAACGCCCACAAACCGCCCACATACTTCAAAAAATCGTTAATATGAGCGCGGATATCTCGGAAAATATCAATGATAGAGAAATGGGATTCAAGATTTAGATTCCGTAGGCTTGAGCGCAGCGCATGTTTGTTACACGAATATGCCACGCCCACTCTATCGCCCACAAACCGCACAAGCCTGTGGCGCCCACAATTTTCATGCTAGATAAACAATTTTAACTGAAATGTATTAGTCTCGTCAATACCTATCGATTGATCCAAAAAAACTTTGCCACGCCCAAGCTAACGCCCACATCGCTTTAATCTGTCTACCGCCGGTAGGTGGCGCATTTCAATCTCGCTTTGCTGCTTGCATATCTCCATTTTCCTTTGGTCCCTTTAGCTAAGTAACGGGTATCTGATAGTCGAGGTACTCGACTATAGCGTTCTTCCTTGTTTTTATTTTATTATGGGGTCCTGAATTGGCAGAACACTGGAAATTAAATAATTCTCACGGTATGCTTGGCTTATATTTGCACAATATTTTCTTAAAGCTTGGAATATTTTTTCTCGATTTTATATAAGTGTATGTATGTATGGATGAGCGGCCAAATGCAATTAAAAAAGGAGTCGGAAAAAATTGGCAATATGGCCGCACGTTGCAAAAGGAAAATAGAAGAAAAAAATGGCGAAGTAATTTATTAATTGCCGTTGTCGGATTTAATCGGACTTGGATTTTGGACAAATCGTACAGAAAGTCAAACAAATTATTTTTTTGAGTGGCTGACTGCAGACCGGCAATTAATAAGACGAAAAAGCTTTACTTATCTTATCGGGTCGAATGGACCAAAATGTACGCCGGGGGGGGTAGCGTGGTACGGCGCTGGTGGAATGGCGTGGGAGGCGACGCGGGAACTGGCGGCGTCGGCGGGAACTGGTGAACGCGCTGGGCTTCGGCGAAGGGCTTCTGCTGTGGCTGGCGGGCGTCGGAGGCGGCGATCTGCTTCGAAGCTGTAGGGGAGAAAACACACGCTGCGCGAAGTGCCCCTTGACCGAAAAGTACTGACGCAAAAAGTTATCTTTTAAAGTAGGCGGGGTTGCGACCGCGGTTTATTCACTTGAACTCCAAAATCGAACTACTTAAGTCTAAGCTCAGTTCCGCGCTCCAAAGCGCAGCGGAGACTTTACGGAGGGGAGCTAAGAACAGAGCGAGAGAGCGGGAGCGCGATAGAGTGGGAGAGCGGGAGAGCGGTGCAGTTGGATAGCGGGGCCGGGGTCCAGATTCGCCGGACAGTGGGCCTGAACACACTACATTTCTTAACTTATTCAGTACTTATTGAAAAGGAAGAATTAGTGTAAACATCAACTTTTTACACTTTTTTCCTCGACTTGAAAGCTTAAATTTTTTGATGCAAAAAGTTTTTTTAAACAAAAATAATAGTAACTGCAAAGAGAATTTTTCAAATATCGTTTTGTTTGTATTTTTTTGATTTTTTGAAGGTGACAATGTCGGAAAAAATTTGTGTGAAAAAAAGACAAATATGGCTCAAATTCATGTTTCTAAACATTTTCAAAAAATCATAAAAAATATAAGCAAAATGATTTTTGAAAAATTCTCTTTGCAGTTACTATTATTTTTGTTTAAAGAAACTTTTTGCATCAAAAAATTTAAGTTTTCAAGTCGAGGAAAAAAGTGTAAAAAGTTGATGTTTACACTAATTTTTCCTTTTCAATAAGTACTGAATGAGTTAGGAAATATATTGTATCATTCAAACGGCATTTAAATTACCTTTCTATTGATGCCAAAGTTAACAAGAAGTAAGTTCAAATTAAGAGTATATTTAACTTTTGTTTTGTGAAAATACTTGTGACCACCCCTGTATGTCGCTAGCAGAGTCGTCGTTGTGAAAAATAGGGACCTATCACTAAGAGATTGCATGAACTATCGAAAGCTGAACCACATTGTTCTCCCGGATGGCTCTAAGCTGACAAGTTTTATTCGGTCCTGGACTTGGAAAACGGATTTTTTCACGTTCCCGTGGAGAAAAGTAGTCGAGCATACACGGCCTTTGTGACGCGAGAAGGCCTGTTTGAATTAAACAAGCGCCCTTTGGTTTTCGAAACTGTCCAGCAGCTTTTTAAAAAAAGGTCGTCCGCTCACGAATCTCTTGAAGAAAGACGTCGTATTTAAGATTGGTCCAGAAGAACTGCAGTCAATAGAGCACTTAAAAGGCTTGCTGAAAAGTGAGCCCAACCTACACATTTACTTGATGGAGGCACCCACCGAGTTGCATACAAATGCGTCGAAGGATGGCTATGGAGCTGTGCTGCTTCAAAAATTTTAAGAAAGCTTTCATCCAGTTTACTTCTGGAGCAAAATAATTTCTCCGGCGGATTCCAAGAAGCATAGAAACGTGCTAGAAGTAAAAGCGGCATTCTTAGCACTAAAGAAATTTCGTCATGCTTGGAATTCATTTTAAGTTGGTGACCGATTGCATTGCCACAACTAAGCAAGATGTGCCGCGAGAGTCCGCGAAATGGGTACTCTATCTGCAAGACTTCGATATGGAGCACCGACCAGGCGAATGAATTAAACATTTCGACTATTTAAGCAGATACCCGGTGGATGCTTACACAATAACTACAGAGCTGTCAGACAGATTGATGAAGTTGCAAGCGATCGTGAAACTCCTCGAAACTGCTCCATACGAAAACTACAAGCTCAAAGATGGATTGCTGTTTAAAGAATCTTCTGTAGGTGATCTAATTGTGGTCCCAAGGCTGATGGAACAAGAAGTCGCTATGAATGTTCATGAACCTGCTCACTTCGCGGTTAGAAAGACGATGCGCCAAATTCAGCAGAAGTTTTCTATTCCACACCTGGAGAGTAACGTTGCGCGAGTAATTTCTAATTGTGTTGTTTTTATTGTACACAGCAAGAAATTGGGAAAGCAGGAAGGCTTGCTGCATTGCATCGATAAAGGCAATGAACCGCTTCACACGTTCCACATTGACCACCTCGGAACGATGAAAGCCTCAGCAAGGCAATACAAATTTATACTAGCTGTAGTGGACGCATTCTCCAAATTTGTGGGGCCCTTCCCAACCAAGTCCACTGGTAATGAAGAGGCGATCAAAAAGAAGTATTGACGTTTTTGAATATCCGAAACATATAATGAGTGACAGAGGTTGTGCTTTAACATCAAATGCGTTTGCTGAATTTGTGACGACGAATATGATTGAATACATATGGGTTACGACAGGAGTGGCCAGAGGCAATTGTCAAGTGGAGAGGGTTAAGCGGTCGATAATCCCCATATTGTCGAAACTAACAGCTGACGACCCTATCAAGTGGTACAACTTTGTCCCACAAGTGCAAAAAGCACTCAATTCGCAGTTGCATTTAACAAGAATATCGCCACACTTTGTGTTGATGTTTGGAACGAAAATGTTCAGTTGAAAGTCCTCAAACCACGTCTACAAGTTCTGACAACATGAAGCTTTGGAGGTATATAGCGGAGAACGAGGAGTTGTTATTCTCTGGGTCAGATGATGAAGAGCAGCAGGGCCGAATGTTAAATCGATATAAACAGTGGAGAAGTTTTAGCTCTCCTCCATTATGTTAAAACTATCGACAAAAAGTCAGCGAATAAGTCTAGCGAGAACGAGACGAGAGAGCGCGGTCAGACGAAAGAAACAGAAGCAGCCACAATCGGTCGCTAATTATGCTAATTATGCCAAAAATTATTGAAGGCGGACCATTCATTATATTGTTATAGCCAAATAAAATTCAATACTTGGCAAATTCAATCGATATTTCACACTACATTCAGCAAATCAGTTTGTTTTCACTAATACGTCAACAAGCTTAAGCTTAAGTTGAGGGCTTGTTGGTGCTATAGGCTAGGTGGCGCTAGGTAGCGTTTGGTGGCGCTAGCCCCAAGCCAATTTATCTGCATCCCTCTCGCACTTTCTTTAGCTAAGTAACGGGTATCTAAAAGTCGAGGCCAGCGACTACAGCGATATTTCTTGTTCTGACTAAAATGGTGAAGCAAAATTAAAAAACCTATTCAATTTATATCTGTTTCGTCAGTGCCTGACACAAAACCTTGTGGAAAACCAAGTCAGATAAATAAATACATGTATTAATAAGATCTTTAACAACAGTACTAGGTACTTGATGCTTTTTTCCTTTGCGCCTTATGAAAGTGGCCCCATCATTTTTCGAACAGTACCTTGTTGGGTATAAAGACTTAATTTGTATTTGTTGGTATTATACTTTTTGTTTTTTATTTTCTACCCAATTATTTTTTGTTGATTTTTGGGAACTAGAAATGGAACATATTAATTTTTTCAGTTTACGCCCAGAACTGATTTAGACAATTTTTTACGTGAAAAGTTATATTTGCATGCATGCATGGAGTTAGAGTGTGTTTTTATCAGCTCGTATGAACTTCTCAGAAGTATGCTCAATAGACGTCAGCTACTTTCTGCTTTTAGGCTTTTCAAAAATATTGATTCTTAAAAATATGTGGCATTCTTAAAACGACTCTTTTGTCACTATACCCTACACTCCCTTACATAAATTGTCCATTTTCACTGTCTCCCAAAAACAAAATATTGATATGAAGTGGTTTTTCGACTTCCGATTGAAAAAGTGGTTGGTTTTATTATTATTTCCTTTGTATCTTCATTATATACGAAAACGTTTAGGCTCATATTAATATTCATTTTCAAGAAATGCTTACTACATTTTATATATAGGAGGAAAGTCACTTAAATGAATTATCTCGAGAGATACGTATTTTTAACAATTTTAAAGGCAGAAATCAATGTACGTTTTAAACAATATTGATCATTTTCCTTACATACAATAATCATTGCGCTTTTCGCTAATAGGAAACGAAGTGGATGATGAACCAGCCATTGGCGTATAATGATTTATATTCAGTTCCAAGCGTATTATTTTTATAAGAGACCATCCACTGTCTCTCTCTTCAAAATCTTGGGTTGTAGAAATTTTTACCATGGTATGTTCATAGAAGATGCATTCTAAATCAGAATCTTTATATATAGGCTTCATTCTGCTTCGAAAATTTTTCGTTTCAATTTCTGTATATTCATCTTTAAGAAGTATATACTCTGCAAATAGTTCAAAGTTTACTTTTGCTGAAGTACGACTTCTAATAAAGTGTTGAGACGGGGGAGCAACGACAATCCAATCAAGTCGCTTCCATCATTTACATACATGTAATGAAGTATTCTTCTCTTGAATCCTTCAGAAATATTTGTACTCGTCCGTCAAGGGGTTAATCTGCATTTTGCAAATGCAATTCTGAACGAACGTGGTTTGTTACTTGTTCTTTGCAAAGAAACATTGACACGTTGTTAATCAAATTTATCTTGGTTATTCCTTTTGGTTTTTTGTAGTTTTTTCACTTTTCTTTTTTCACTTTCACTTAAATAGTACTTGACGTAGCAGACGATTCAACTTCAATAGTGTTTTTGGTTTTAAATTCAACTATAGTCCAGTATCAGATACCCGTTACTCAACTATAGGGACAAAAGGGAAATGGAGAGTAGTATGGAAACGCGGATTCTGGGACAATTAGCATATTAATGGCCCCCGCCCCCCTTCCCCTCACTCATCAACGTATGCGGGTTCTGGGACAATTAGCATAATCCAATAAATTAAGTGATTTTAATGGACTTTGAACTCATAAAAATGTCACGATCATGTCTATAAAGAGTATACTTAATTGCCCCCATCGCCCCCACATCCCCATGTGACAATATTGATCATGTATCCTTCCCCTCATTATGTGCAATTAATAGTCAGGTGAGAAAGGTGCACGTGAGAAAGGTCGCACAACCATAGTATCCAAAGGTTGTTATCTTATAGAAACATATCCGATCATGTTGGGGAAAGGTGTGATCACGTACCCTTTTGCCTCATTATCACAGGTGTTGCTGTGCACGCGTGAAAGGTCGCACACCCAAAGTATTCAAAGATGGTTATCTTAGAGGAACATGTCCGATCATGTTGGGGAATAATGTTTCCTATGATTGTAAAACTAATTTAGAAATCAAAAGAACCCCAATAAAATAAATTTCACAAGTTAATGATTCTCAGATGTGGAATATTTTCAAATACACATTTTTGTTTCCGCCCCAGAAGGTTTAACTGGTAAATAGTCTAAGATTCTCTCCTTTCCACAAATGGGTCATAAACATGTCATAAAAGGGATTCAAGCAAGAGCTACCCGAACATGCACACCTGTCAATTACCTGACCGCAATAAAAGGGACACATGCACAAGCCTGAAGGCGCACGCTCATTGACAAGATCATGGGCCTCACGCCAACGACCTCACGGCTGACTGCTAGCTTTAATACGTTCCCATAATAGGGGTTGAAATCACGACCGCGCAACAACTCGCAAGTAGCCGACATATCTCAGTCAAGGAAATATTTTCCATTCTCCGTACCTGTAATTTTAACTCGAAATAAAAAGTCTGAAGTTTATTTTGTAGCATATTATACATTTATTCATTTATTTTGGTTTATTTTACGTTATTTAATCTTTTCTTTTTTCTAGATTATAGTATATATTCATAATGTTGAGTGCTTCCTTTTTGTAATCCGAAATTCGATGGCATACACAAGTATCAACTCCCTCGGTGGCTGCATCATTGCTCCACACGCAGGTGTTCATATGATTTCCATGAATAGATATTTTCATATTACCTCCATCACATTCAAAGAGTTTTGATTGTATGAACTGGAGCCGTACATAGTGTGCATTGAACAGAATTCCGTCAAATGCGTTCAGAAAATTATTTATTTTAACTGAATGCATGTTGTCTATCTAAGTCAACAATCTCGTCTTACACTTTTAAATATGGTTACACAATTTATACGGAAATTTTATATAGGTTTTCATCTTCATCTTTTACCCAAAGATGTGCATTCTCGAAATTCAACAAATGAAAATCTTTTATTTTTCCTCTTCTTTTACCCAAAGATGTACATTCTCGAAATTCAACAAATGAAAATCTTTGATTTTTCCCAAACTTGAAATGATTTTTACCAAACTGTCCCCTATTGGCTACCTGAGTATGATTGTGTGTATAAATTGACAAGACCTCTTCTAACCAACACTCTCCTTTATTCTATGATTTTGTGTCTCCTTTATCGATTTGATGGTGTCCTATTGGTTACACTTGTATCAAATATTTTTCAAAATCAATACTTCTCATCTCTTCTAACCAATGAATAGTCGTTGTAACCTACTAGAATTACCTTCACCTCCACTTCAAACACTACAAATGATCGAGGAAAATAGTCTTCCAAAAATAGTCTTAAAGTGGGATACTCTGCTACGTCAAAGGCAACTTAAGTAAAAGTGAAAAAGTGATCGTGAAAAAATAGTTTAAACTAAAAGAATAAAATAAAATAAATAACCAAGATCAGTATTGTCAATCCTGCAAGTGTTTCTTGCAAAAAAATAAGTGGGCAAACCATGTCCGTTCGGAGGTGCATAAGCGAAATGCAATTCAACCCCTTGACGGAAGAGTCAAATAAATTTCTGAGGGATTCAAGGGAAGAATACTGCATTACATGTATGTAAACGATGGGTCGGACTTGATCTTACCTGAGAGTTTCTTGAATGAAGCTGGATTGTCACTGCTACCTCATCTCAGCATTCTATTAGAAAGTTATACTTCAGCAAAAGTCAACTTTGAATTGTTTGCAGAGTATATACTTTTTAAAGATGACTCTGAGGAAATTGAAATGAAACGTTTTCAAAGTTAAATGACGAACATGAGTAAAGATTCTGATTTAGAACGTATCTTTCATAAACATACCATGGAAATAATTTCTAAAACTCAAGAATTTCAAGAGAGAGACAGCGGATGGTCTCTTATAAAAATGATTCGCTTGGAAATGAATGTGAACCACTATACACCGATGGCTGGTTTGTCCTTCATACCACTACCTCGTTTCCTTTTGACAAAAAAAGCAATAGTCAATGTTTGTAATGAAAATGATCAATATTGTTTTAAATGGGCGTTGATTTCTGCCTTAAAAATTGTTAAAAGGCCGCAAAGATGTTCGGCATATAAAATTGATATATCGCTGGAGATAATTTATATAAGTGATGAAATAAAATTAGATTTCACAGGGTTGACTTTCCCCCTTGAAATAAAATGTATTAAGCATTTTTTAAAAAAGAATACTCATATGAGTTTGAACGTATTCGGATACAATGAAGAGACGAGGGAAATAATTGAACCACTTTTTCAATCGGAAGTGGAAAAACCTCTTCATATCAATATGATGTTTTTGGAAGACGGTGGGAATGGACATTACATGTACATTAAAAATATTTCAAGGTAAATTCTTTTATTCATTTTTATATCTTTTAAGCAATTAAATAATGTGTATATAATTCTCTTTCAAAGACTAATGACTGCGCAAAGAGGAAATCAATTTTTCTGCAATGTGTGCTTGAATTTTTCCGGAACCCAAGAAGCTGCATTGAAACACAAGACGCTCTGCAGTAGGAAGGTTTCAAAGATGCCGCACCCCCAAAATAATATACTGAAATTTACACAAATTCAACATCAGCTTCAAGTTCCATTTGTTGTCTACGCGGATTTTGAATGCATTCTGGAACCAAAAAATCTTGTAGTGAGCCCCAAATTATTTAATATTAATGAACATATTCCAATATCATATGCGTATTATATAAAGTGTGCTTTTGATTCTAAACTAGATAAATTTGTTTTAGAAACAGGAAAAAATTCAGGAATAAGTTTTGTAAATTCATTGATAAAAGATTTAACTAAATTGAGTGATGACTACTTACACAAAATAGTACCTATGAAAATGACTTTGAATGACCAGCAAAAATTTGATAATTCATTGAATTGTTCTATTTGTCAGACAGTTTTAGGGACTGATTGGGTTAGAGATCATTGTCATTTCACAGGTCGCTTTAGAGGTGCAGCCCACTCTAAATGTAACTTGGATTATAAAGTTAACAAATTCATACCAGTATTTTTTCATAATTTTTCGAAATACGACTGTCATTTATTTATACAAGAGTTGGGAAAGATTCCCGGTGAAATTTCCGTAATTCCAATAAATAAGGAAAACTATATTTCTGTTTCAAAAATAATTAAATGCTATAGTGGAAATAGTTTTGAAATTCGTTTTCTCGATACGTATAGATTTATGCCATCAAGTTTAGATACCCTAGCTTCTAATTTAGTTGATGATCAAATGAATACTGTAAAGTCATTTTTTAGTAATGATATTGAATTTCAACTAATGCGTAAGAAGGGTATATTTCCCTATGAATATTTAGATTCCGCTAGTAGACTCGAGGAAACTTCCCTCCCACCAAGGAAAGCATTCTATAGTAATTTAACGGAAAGGAAATGCTCTCAGGAAGATTATGATCACGCTCTTAAAGTTTGGTCCCATTTCTCATGTTCCACTCTTAAAGATTATTTAGAATTATATTTGAAAACTGATGTATTCCTTTTAACTGACATTTTTGAAAACTTCCGAAAAATTTGTATGCAAATTTATTCACTTGACCCAGCTCAGTATTTTACGACACCAGGTCTATCTTGGGAGGCAATGTTGAAAACTACAAATATTCAACTTGAGTTGCTGACAGATATAGATATGTATAGATTTATTCAAAGTAGCATTCGAGGTGGTTTAGTTCAATGTTGTCATAGATATACAAAAGCAAATAATAAGTATTTGTCAAAAGAGGATAAGGTAAAAAAAATAAATGCTGACCTGGGAAATAAGAAAAATTATGTAATACACTATAGGAATTTGCAACAATGTATACAGAATGGGTTAGTACTGAAAAAGATTCATAGAGGAGTTCAATTCTTACAAAAACCTTGGTTAAAGAATTACATTGATCTAAATACTTTACATAGGCAAAATGCAAAAAATAAATTTGAAAAAGATTTTTTTTAATTAATGAATAATTCTGTATACGGAAAAACAATGGAAGATCCCGAGCGCAGGGTTGATATTAAGCTTATTGGCACATGGGAAGCTCCGGATAGCTCGAAGACTGGACGAAAAGCACATTGTGCCAAAACTTTAATTTCAAAATCCAATTTTCATAGTGCAACTAAAATTAAAGATAATTTCTATGCAATTCAAATGAAAAGGTTGACCGTTTTATTTAATAAGCCAATGTATTTGGGATTTGCAGTATTAGACTTATCGAAATGGAAAATGTATGATTTTCACTATCAATATATGAAGCCAAAATTTCAGGAAAAGTTACTCTTAAATTATATGGATACTGTTTCATTTATCTATACAATAAAAACTGAGGATTGATACATCGGACTATTCAGATGAAAAAATAAATCTATATAACTTCAAAAGAGTTAACAAAAAAAGTTTAGGGTTTTTTAAAGATGAGCTTAACGGTAAACTCATGACAGAATTTGTAGGTTTGTGCTCAAAGGTTTATTGTTATAAAATAGATCAAGTTGAATCTTCACATAATAATGCAAAGGGAGTGAGTTCACGAAATCTTACAATTGAAGACTATAAAAATGTTTTATTATCTGGGGCCTCACTATATGGTAATAGAACAATGTTTAGATCAAAAGCACACAAAATAACTACAGTGAAAGTAAATAACAAAATTCTTTGTGGCAAAGATAACAAAAGAAAACGTAATGTTAATGAAACACAATTTTTAGAGTTAAGTAATGAAGACCATGGTACGACATCAATAAAACATCAGAGATTAATTGAAAAAGATATTTTAGAAAATGTTTAATGGCTAGAATCAAATTCATTTTGCTTGGGTGAGATGATACAAAATAATTATGTGAACGATGGAGAATCATTAGATAGCCTTAAATTTCAAAAGGAACATATTGAAAAAGAACTATTTTATAAATCAGTTGAATTGGAGATGTTTTATTATGATCGAGACTTTGGAAAAAATAAATGAAAATGATTTTGAGTTTGTAAAAAGTATTTTTATTATATTTAATTTTAGTTTAAGACATTGTACAAAAATATTAATATTAAACTTAATATAAGATAAGATAAATATATAAATAAAATTAATTAAATAAATCATTTATTATACTACAAAATGTCTTTTTTATTTATCCAGCTAGTCTTTGAAAACCCGAGCCACTTAACCAAAACTTTATTTCCTTTTCGCCTTACAACTTTTTCAACTAGGTATGTGTGGGGAAATCGTGTTTTTTTCAGTTCTTCTTTATAGAATCCGCCCTGAATCGGGCTACCATCTAAATCTTCAAGTAAGTATGTTTTAGGGTATGTATTCTTCACCTTTCTAATTTTAAAGATTTCAGTTGTATAGTTTGGTGTATACCCTTTCTCAAAGACATGTTTATATTTACTGATACGAACGTAGTCCCCCTTACGGAATTTACTAGCAACAAATATTTTCAGGTGATTATACGAAGTTTGTAATATTTGTTTTTCATTGGAGGAATTGACTTTACTTGGACTCATTTTTATTGTTCTATGCACTCTATTATTGTATTTATTAATTAATTGTTTATACATATCTATCCACTTATATTTTCCATTGAAACTAAACTCACGCCACATTAATTCTTTAAGAGTTCTATCGAAAATGTGTCTATAACAGTCAACAAGTATCGGTACCCATCATCAGATCACCAAATCTGCTTGCCACAGATCGTTTATACCCCTTGTAATGACTCGTCTTCGTTGAAAGTTTTTTCGAAATGGTCCGTACACCTCATTTACGATTTCTCGCTTAATCATATTCTTCTAATAGGCTGAAAAGCAACACCTTCTAACTCAATTGTGGTTTTTTCGGTAATGATATCGGTTTTGTTACATATTTAAATATATAGTCCTCAATGGTTTTAATCTTTTCCAGAATTTTGGCAAAAATTTGGTCAGCGCTGTCTGCCCTCTTATTATTCAGTTCAATTTTATTTTCTAAGCTTGAAATTTTTGTGAGTCGACGATTAACATTTGGAGTTATAATTTTTCTTAAATCTTCTCCCAACTTTCCGAGAATCTCATCAGTATATTGTTTCGTTGCTAGATCATTGTTGTCTAAAGGCCTAGATCCGTTTTTGATACGTTAATTTTGAGCATTTAGATTACCGTCCTCATCGATGAATAATCCCTCAGTAGAGTTAACACGTCTTTTCAAATTTTCTGATCGTTCCTTATCAACAGAAAAATGTCCAAACTTGTCGACAGACATGATGTTAATAAATGTAAAACATATTTGTCCTTCTTATTTATACCCATTAAAATATAATCCTTTCTTCACGCAATTCCTCTAATATAGAAAAAATTTCGTTATTGTGGCTGGTGTTACCCGCTCCTTTTGATGCTACTAAAATTTCCAACCGTTCGACTAACTCATTTACATCATTCCAATATACATAGTTTGGATTTGATTTCTGAAGAGTCATGTAACCAAAACCTGTTTCTGAGCGAATTGGAGTAGACGTTGTAGGACTGAAATCTTTGTCTATCAACTTCTTAATAATATGGCTATATTTGTATGCTCGTGTACCCTTGATTCTGTTATTAGGTTTAAAGCCTACTCTATGTATTTTCGTTTCCAAAATAATTTTTTTATACATTTTCAAGTCTTGATCATCATAGTTTTCAGGTTTACTAAGAAAAATTAGAGAGTACAGACCAGGAGTCAGATCACAACTCATTCCACTAGAAAATGTTATTTTATTATTTTTAATTTTTATTTCCTTATCTCCCAGTGTAAATGAATTGTTTGCAGTTTTTTTAGGTCCATAACCTTTATCCAACACATTTCCTCTGGTCAAATTACTGATATTAAAATCATAATTATAACTAGTGTTATTATCTTCTAGCTCTGCATCCACACCCATATCGGCCTCTTCTGTATACATTGGTAAAGGTGTTGTCCCTTCTTCTTCTTCACTCTTTTCCGTCTCCTTTTTCTCATCTTCTATATCTTCCTCTATATTCGTCTGTGAAAAGAATTGATTATAGGAATCACTATCATCGAAAGAACT
Source organism: Drosophila subpulchrella (assembly GCF_014743375.2). Classification (NCBI taxonomy): domain Eukaryota; kingdom Metazoa; phylum Arthropoda; class Insecta; order Diptera; family Drosophilidae; genus Drosophila; species Drosophila subpulchrella. Next base: position 180,017 of record NW_023665693.1, on the reverse strand, counting down.
TGGTGGAGTTATGTTTCGATTAGACTGCAGATCTTTCTCATTAGTTGTAAAGTAGAAATCGTCAAGCTCTCATCACCATCGTATGTTTTAATTTGCTTCATTTCACGCTTTACTTTTATACTATCTTTTACGTTAAAAACCTTTTGTTTTTTATTTTCCTTAACAAGTTCATGTAAGGGTTCAGTAATAGGTTTAAAAGTCTCCTCCAATTGTAAATTCGTATGATTTTTGACTTGTTTGAGATCATCGAATTTTCGCTTCAAAGCAAATCTAGCTTTGGTTAACTGTGACAAAATATTCGTTGTAGTATGTTTTACAAACTTTATAGGTAAAAGATTTTAAATTTCCGAAATTCATGTAGTCACTCCTCAGTTACTAAACAAATACTGTTTAGGGATCGCCATAATCTGTAATGTTTATATACCATTTCCGAATAAAAAAGATTTGATACATTTTCTTTATTATATTTAAAGAAGTGTATTTGTTGTTATATTCTTAAAATCTCAATCTTTTTAATGATTACTGACTTATTTCTAAATACAAATTGTCATTACTTTTATAAATATTAAATTTTCCATCAACCATTTCATTGATGATATCATCTTGAAGAGAGGTGTACCTTTCCGGCATGTACAGGATGTGCTCCTCCAACTCGAGAGCAATAGATTCTCCAACCTTTGTTGTTTTGCGCTCCGCCTTGAGGATCGGGAATCTTACATTTTCAGGCATCCTTGTCTTCGACAGCAGTGTCTTTTTATTAAATTTATTGAACTCTTTAATTACAATGTTTATCTGGTTTTCCTGATTCATGATGGTTGTTGAGGTTTTTGGACTTGGTACAGTTGTTCCACGTTGTATTTAGCTGTATTTTTATGTTTAGCAGTTGTTCAGTACTTGTTTCGTAGTTGCTTACTACTTGTTTTAGCTGGTTAATAGCTGTTATTAGATGGTTATTATCTGTTTAGTAGCTGTTAAGTAGTTGATTACTAGTTGTTATAAGCTGGTCACCAGCTGTTTTGAGCTGCTATGAGCTGTTATAGTTTTTTGTTAAGAATGATCAAAAATTCTTATCCTCTAGATGACGTTCGATGTGAAGTAAAAACTTAGACTGTGAATTTGAACGCGTGCAGGTCCACTTTTTATACTATACAGAGTTCACACATACACGTACCCATACATTGATTTTCAACCCCCCAAAATGTAAATTAACCATTTAAATATACCGGTTTTGACACCATATCTTCTACGAAAGAAAGTAGAAAAGAGAGGCACAGGTGTCCACAGTTGTATGTATCAAAGTCTTTAACTCTATCGTAATTGTATTGTATTCTATGACCCAAGTATCTATACAGAGTTCTCACATACACGTACCCATACATTGATTTTCAAACCCCCAAATGTAAATTAACCATTTAAATATACCGGTTTTGACTCCACATCTTCTACGAAAGAAATTAGAAAAGCGAGGCACAGGTGCCCACAGTTGTATGTATCAAAGTCTTGAACTCTATCGTAATTGTATTGTATTCTATGACCCAAGTATTTCACAACTTCTCTAGGTGGCTGAAGATTTCCAAAACTATCGAAATAATGTATATTATTTTTATTTGTATTATATGCAACCCACTGTGTACCACTTGATCGTGAATTATCTAGGTTTACTATACCACACTCCCGACTTTTTGGAGCTTCTGGAAGTAGATCTCTCATAAACACCCCTCTAAAATGTGGGATATATTTCTTAGCAAAATGTATAATGTCTATATTTGATAGTGGTCTATTGGGTAGCAGAGAAATTAGTTTTTTCGCTTCTTAATTCCTTTCCCCTTACTATAGGGCTTAAGAAAGAAACCATAACCCTTTCTATAGGGCTTCAGATATAATCCTTCTCCTACAGCAACACTTTCAATTTTCCTGTTGTGACGTTTTTTCTCCTCCATATCTTCTTTAGCCATTCTCGCATTGTTAATTGTTTTTGCAATTGCTGCACTACCACTTGCTAAACTACCAAGAGCGCTGAGGGCTGTCAAGATCGGCACGATTGGTAGAAAACCTCCAATTTTGGGTACATTTATTACACGAGGTACTTTAACATTTTTCTTAGAACCCATTGATTGATGAATTGATTTACGTGCAACTTTAATTGCACTCATAATGTCTAATGGTTTTTGTTTTTTTAATGTCTTAGTAGCAACACTAATAACGGTCGAAAGGTTTGTCTTCTTCATTTTATTCTTCAATATCTTTTTTCTTCCTTTCTTTTCCGTTTTATTCAATCCCATACCAAATTTTTTCTTGGCTTTCATTATATTTGTAACAAAGTATGCTGCTGCTCTTTCACCAAGACTGCTATTTGGTGCCTTGACACGAGACCAGGCTTTGTCAATTAATATGGAGTCTGCCCTATGTCGTTCACTCAATGCCTTGTTTTGAGAATATGTAATATCGTGCTCTTTGCAAGCTTCATCCAATGGGTTTATTCCTTGATCACCGCTTTCCAACCGTTTCTGTAACTTTGTACCCGGTCCACAAAAATTATATCCCGGAATATGGGCTTCAAACGGTAATGTATTGATTAGCTTATCGACAAGACCACCACCGTGTTTACAATTTAATATAAATATAAAGCTGGTTAGATACTTACAATCCCACACTCTATCAAGAGATTTCAATATGTCCAGATCACTTGCATTATCCTTGAATGGAAATAGTTCCATTATAAATACAAACTTTTTTCCGCCTATCGAATTGAATGGTTGATATGAGTGCGCTCTTATCGATTTTAATATGTATAATTCGATTCCAAATATTGATGAAAAAAATAACCTCTTCCACATCGGTGACAAGGTTATTACAACTCCAACTGGATCATATGAATTGAATGATATCACCGATTTCATTTACAATAAACTAAAAAACTATAACCTTGAAAATACATTTAAAATTCAAAGTAATAATAATACGCTTCAAGTTGAAATAACTACCATGCGAGAGTCAGTTTACTTTAATAAGGAAAAATCGGTTGGACAACTGTTTGGTTTCCATCAAAAAGTACTAGAACCACATCCTACAAAAAACTATCGATCAGATCAGACCGTGAACATATGGAATGTAATATAATCAGCGGTTCATATGTAGATAATACACCGAATCATACATTACATGAGTTTGGCATTAATGTTCCGCCTGGGTATAAAATGACAGTGACACCGCATAACCTAATTTATTTACCAATCAACTGTGACGAAATAAGCACACTATCTATACGCATAGTTGATCAAAACGGTGATTTGGTGAATTTACGTGGTGAAAACGTTTCGATTCGCATGCACATTCGGTTAATAGAATGATTATTTATAATAAAAGACGTAGCTTAAGTCCTCAGCCAAGCATTTCTAATTGTAAAGCTATAGAAAGAGGATCAACAGTAAAAAGAAGCTCACTTACTTTGAAAAATAAACTATTTTTAAAGTCGTTAGGCTTTAAGCTTCGAGTATAATATAAAAGGTGGAAAGGAAAACAATGAACGAAATTTTAAATGTTCGAGAAAAGGTTTACTCAGATGAGAGTATTTCGAAGAAAGAATTTCATACTTATTCAACGTATAATAAAACATTTAAACCAAACGATGAAATTCGAATTACTATTCAAAATCAAGACTTGTACGTGCTTCCTCACGAAAGTTACCTTAATTTTCAAGGAATTATTAGAAAAGATTCACCGAATGGACCTACAACTGATAATGTTACCACTTTTTTTAAAAATAATTGTATGGCTTACTTTTTGGATGAAATTAAGTACGAAATAAATGGATGTGAGATTGATAAAACACGATTTGTCGGTATGACTACAACCCTAAAAAATTATATATCTCTGGATAATCTTCAAAGTCAAAATCTATTAAATTCCGGATGGAGCAGTGGAGACGAAACTTCTACCGGACCCCACTTTAACTTTTCTGTACCATTAAAAAATTTGATGGGATTTGCTGAGGATTATAAAAAAGTTTTGTTAAATTGTGAACATGAACTAGTGTTGATGCTAACTAAGAATCTTGGTGATGTGTTTGAACAAACCAGAAATGAACAAACTTTTAAGTTGGAAATGACGAATATAACCTGGAAAATTCCCCATGTAACTCCGAGCGATTTTGCAAAAATTAAGATGTACGATATTATTAAAAGTGGTGTAAACCTACCAATTGCATTCCGGAGGTGGGATTCATATGTTAACCCCAAATTGGGGTATGGAAGTCAACACAGTTGGAATGTGAAATTGTCGGCTAACCGCGAAAAACCAAGATTTGCCATAATTGGGTTTACACTAAATGGAGAACTTATCACAAATAACTTATCAAACTTGAAAGTTCACTTGAATTCTGAGTCATATCCATATGATAATCTAAATGTTGATTTTAGTAAGAATCAATATGCACACCTATATGAAATGTATACAAGATTTCAATCTAGTTACTATAATCGTGAATCACTACCATTTTTGACCCCAAATGAATTTAAATTGAAGGCCCCTATTATTGTGGTTGATATTTCATATCAAAACGAATCAGTGAAAACTGCTCCTATTGATGTGAGAATTTCAATAGAACTGAAGACACCAAGTCATGAAAATACCCAAGCTTACTGTCTCCTCATACATGACCGTTTAGTTGAATATAGCCCATTAAACGGACTAGTACAACGAGTTGTTTAACATTAGAAAAATGTTGAAAGATACTGTTTCGATTGATGTTCAAGGTTTCTTTGATAATAATAATAATTTTATTCTAAAGGAAATTGGAATTGTATTCGAAAAAGATCCAAACTTGAATAATAGTTTTTTAATAGAACCACCATATGATTTTACTTTGCTAAATACAAAATCTCGAAAGACTAGATGTGTAAAGACCTACAAGAAAATAAAATTAACAAAATGAAATTTCATGAGGAAATTGACCAATTTATTGAACAATTTAAAGGACAGATAATTGGTCAGCATTTTCAATACCTTCTAAACACAAAAACTATGTTCATGAATCGAGGTGGACATGATCTCAAAACTACGAATTATGGTGAACACTTTACATTTTGTAATCCAGAAATGACGTCGGAAACGTGCGCCTGCTTCTTCTATGCAAATCGCCGGAATCAAAGCAGAAAATTAATTTCTATATATAATAAAAATGTTCACAATACCAAAATAAATGAATAAATGTATTATTATGCTACAAAATAAACTTCTGACTTTTTATTTCGAGTTAAAATTACAGGTACGGAGAATGGAAAATATTTTCTTGACTGAGATATGTCGGCTACTTGCGAGTTGTTGCGCGGTCGTGATTTCAACCCCTTTTATGGGAACGTATTAGAGCTAGCAGTCAGCCGTGAGGTCGTTGGCGTGAGGCCCATGATCTTGTCAATGAGCGTGCGCCTTCAGGCTTGTGCATGTGTCCCTTTTATTGCGGTCAGGTAATGAAAGGTGCGCATGTTCGGGTAGCTCTGGCTTGAATCCCTTTTATGACATGTTTATGACCCATTTGTGGAAAGGAGAGAATCTTAGACAATTTACCAGTTAAACCTTCTGGGGCGGAAACAAAAATGTGTATTTGAAAATATTCCACATCTGAGAATCATTAACTTGTGAAATTTATTTTATTGGGGCTCTTTTGATTTCTAAATTAGTTTTACAATCGTAGGAAACATTATTCCCCAACATGGTCGGACATGTTCCTCTAAGATAACCATCTTTGAATACTTTGGGTGTGCGACCTTTCACACGTGCACAGCAACACCTGTGATGAGGCAAAAGGGTACGTGATCACACCTTTCCCCAACATGATCGGATATGTTTCTATAAGATAACAACCTTTGGATACTATGGTTGCGCGACCTTTCTCACGTGCACCTTTTCACCTGACTATTAATTGCACATAATGAGGGGAAGGATACATGATCAATATTGTCACATGGGGATGTGGGGGCGATGGGGGCAATTAAGTATACTCTTTATAGACATGATCGTGACATTTTTATGAGTTCAAAGTCCATTAAAATCACTTAATTTATTGGATTATGCTAATTGTCCCAGAACCGGCATACGTTAATGAGTGAGGGGAAGGGGGGCGGCGGCCATTAATATGCTAATTGTCCCAGAAAACGCGTTTCCATACTACTATGGAGATATGCAAGCAGCAAGGCGAGATTGAAATGCGCCTCCTACCCACGATCTCAATATGTGGTTATGTGTGCGGTAGACAGATTTATGCGTTATGGGCATAGGTGTGGGCGTGTCAAATTTTTTTTGGGTCAACCAATAGGTGTTGACGAGACTAATACATTTCAGTTAAAATTTTTTACCTAGCATTAAAATTGTGGGCGCGACAGGCTTGGGTGGTTTGTGGGCGTTAAAGTGGGCGTGGCATATTCGCGTAACAAACTTGCTTTGCGTACAAGGCTACGGAATCTAAATCTGAGATCTCCATTCTCTATCTTTGATAGTTTCCGAGATATCCGCGTTCATACTTACGATTTTTCGAAGTTTGTGGGAGGTTTGTGGGCGTTAAAGTGTGCGTGGCGAACCTTTTTTGGGTCAATCGATAGGTATTGATAAGAACAATACATTTCAACTATAATTTTTATTCTAGCATCAAAACTGTAGGAGCCACAGTTTTGGGCGGTTTGTGGACGTTAGTAGATTTTGGAAAATATTTGATACAAGTGTAACCAATAGGACGCGATCAAATCTGTAAAGGAAGCACAAAATCACAGAAAAAGAGAGGGTATTGGTCAAAGGAGATTGCATATACTTTGCTGGCAGGTGGGAACGGAAAGGTAATTTTTAACGCACACCATCACCACACCAAACTCAGGTAGCCAATAGGAGACCGTTTGGAAAATATCGTGTTTTTTTTTTTGGAAAAAATAAAGTATTTTCATTTGCAAAATTTAAACTACGCACATCTCAAGGTAAAATAAGAAGATTAATATCTGTATACATTTTGTATAAACTTGGAGAAACATTATGCATTCTAATGAAAAAAGAATTTTTTGAAAAAATTTAACACAATTTCACAATTCAATGCACACCTTTTACGTCTCTAGTTCATACAATCAAAATATTTTGGATATGACAGAGGTAATCACTGTGAACGGCAGTAACCGTAGTGGCGAAGCGCGCAAGAGAGCGTGCGAGGACAACTACTATATAGCCGCAGAATTGAAAATCTGCCATTGTGGTCCGATCGTAACGAGTGATACACCAATCGAAAGGCATCGCAAAACCTTAGAAGATTGCATACCAAGACTTTCGAAATGCAGATTTGTTTGGGAGAAAAAGCGGTGAAAGTGTAAAAGTTAAAATTTTAAAGATTGGAGCTGCTGGATACGGGTTGGATAAATGCCCCCGTCTGTTTAGCTAGTTTTATTCTTACTGAGAATACGCTTCGAATGACTTCTCATTTGTTGAAATCCGATGTCCCGTTGTAATGTACCAGCCTTAAGATCTTTAAACGAAATTTTTGAAAAGTAAATGATAACAAAGCTAGCACTCGTTACTTATCCGAGTTAATTACCGGAGAATGTAACCCCATGTAATCACAAGCAAAATTGCCTAAGTAAAGACGGAAAGTGATCCAATCCGGATGTTTAAGCTCCCAGCTTTTGAATTCCGATCTACTCAGTCTTTCTGTTTCGAGAACTCTAAGTGTACGGTTGGCTTCAAAAAGTTAGTCCAACTTTAATTCTGGCCACACCACGTGCAGTCGAAATTCACATAAGTCTTTTTCATCAGTGATTATTAAGGCTTAAACACAATAAAATAACCAACTAGTCAAGCTCCTAAATCAGAAAACAGAAAGAAACAACACATAAATTGAAGGAAGACAAACTGAACATTATTAAAATAAAAGGAGATAGCCAACGTGTTCTCTATCAGAAGATCAGGCTATAAACATCTAGCCAGCAGCAGGTTGTCCGTGGGGTTCGGAACCAAGCTGTTCACAATCCAGGCTAGGATAGTCGGCGGTAAAATCATTCGTCAACAGGGAATAGGATCCCTTCAGTTATGGAGGCGGAGGGTCGGCAGACTGCGGCCACAAAAGTCCACAAAGATTCATCGACAACTTCCCAACGGCACCTCCAGACACCTACACCCCCAATTGCGACCGCCACGTGCCAACACCCCTCCCCCGACAGGGCAGCTGCTCCTAGATTAGAGAGAGAGAGTTAGCCAGTATCACTTGGAAATAACCCCAAAACAAAATATTAAAATCTATCTAAAAATAATGTAAATCAAAGTGCAATTGATCGTGTTACGCTATTTGAAATACTTACGCACCCAAGTTGGTACAAGCGTGGCATAGCTCTCTTCTTTCACCTTTAAATGTCTGCTCGAGAATCAGCACTAAGTCTTGGGTATCGACGGCGGTTGCGAAGAAATAATTTAAACTTGTCTCTCTAAGGAATTTCAACTAGTTAACCCATGGAACCATGGAGCGCTTCATCGGAATTTTCAGAGGGTAAGTGATCGCATGCTACTCTAGTTTTGATTGTTTCGGGCAAGCCGCCGATTGAAAAAAAATGTTACCCCAAAAGCGAATGGGAAAGCTAAAACCCTCCAAAACGAATAACCGGCTGCCGTCCCAAAATACAAAACCTTCGGTGATGATCTGGTTTGCCTAAACATAAGTTCGGCCGAGATAAGCTTTCCAGGCAGTTTTGTTTTGATTGCGTTATTCGTCTTGGAGAATTTTGGCTGCCCTCAAATATGAATTAAAGGGAACTCATTGCGTGTAATTACGGTTTGCCTTGCATAAGTAAATCAAAGAAAAAAAAAAGAAAAGAAAATCAAATATGTAAACAGACAAGCCTGGTGAAGAAAACGATAGAAATGAATTGATAGATGTGACCCATACAAAGAAACCAATCAATTGCACTTAAAACTAAGAAAACCTATGCCTAGAATAAAAATTTAAAAGACCAGTTTTGTTAGATAATATAACTTGAATTGAAATCATGAAGTTAAGTAAATGATAACTTAAATAATGTATGTTAATTACACCCCTACAACATTTTTTTGTAAAACTTAGTTATATATATACCATGATGAAAGGCTAAGTCCCCTTTTAATTTTTTTCCGAGGACATGGGGCTTTAAAATAAAATAATAATTAACTATACATTTTGGGGTTCTTATTTAACACCTTAACAGAAAGAACCAAGGTTGGGAGGGTATAGAAGGGTAGGACGAACAACATCTCAGTCCCATCCGCTTTTATCTATTCAACTTATGTGCTGCATACCGATTTAGTTCATCCGCCATTCATTGTTCAGTTCCATTATTAATTTGAGGTTTTAGTGCGGAATTTCGATTAGTTAGTTTCTGGAGGGATCTTTAAATATTTCGACGTAACCGCGATCTACAACAGCCGCAACAACCCACCCAATTCCTCCCGCTGAAGCTAGGGTATCAAAAGGTCCCAATCGCCAGTTAGTTGTGGATTCATGGGCCAGTAGGTTATCTCCAGAAGGTGAGACAGAAAAGACTTTTCTACAAGGCGTGCGTAATAAGATTTTGACGCCCAAGAACATGGGGCATAGCTATGATAATACAGCAAGGTAAAATTGCTGTACCATAGTTGATGTACCAATAAAGTTGATGATTACTTTGTATAAAAACATAGAGTATCAGTTTTCTTGGAACTTGAACTAAATTGCGCATGCGAAAAATGTCGACCAGAAATACGTATACTTTATTAAAAGAAAGGAAGGACCTATAAGAACAGCAGTGTTGTAGAATATCAGAATTAGATTTCTGCAATCAAGAAGGTCAGATACAAAAAGAAGATTTAATAAATAGCTCAATAATTTCGATGAAATTAATGAGTTTAATTTAGAGAAGTTGAACACTTATTTCTTTAATTTTGGAAATCGAGTATTTGAGCATTTGAATATTTCGACCAAATAAGAATTAGGTAGGCAATTATCTCGTAATTATGGTCAGAGAAAATCATTATTTGGATTCCACCAATATAAACAACCATACTGAGTTTGGTATACAGAATCTACTGGAAAACAGAGGTAAATTTACATGAGTTTCCCTGTCCGAGATCGGACGGTATAAATTATTCATTAGGTTGGGCGGACAATAGCCCAGAAAAACAGAAATAAAATCAAAGTTGAATAGATTTAATTATTATTTATTTCGGAGCATCCGAAATTGTCCAAGGAAAGAAAAACAAAACAATAAAATATAATACAATCATGCCAGTGGAGCATACACCAGATGAATTTAGACAGCCACCACCAGCATCACAAGATGTCTGCATAGTTTGTGGAGAGCGTATGGAAGATACGCAGCCATGTGCAGTAACCAAATGCCTACACATATTCCATAAATCCTGTTTAGAAAAACGAGTAACGGAGACAAAAGAATGTCCTAGTTGTATGGTTCTAGTAAGCCTAAAAGATGTAAAATACATTGTTGGAAATCATTCTCCGAAACCAAAAGATAACCCAAAAGGACAGCAAAGTAAGAAATTGCCTGTAGGTCCTCGGCCATGTACTCGCTCTTTAACGAAGGAATTAGAACTAGTAGGTGGAGAGGAGGAAGGCGCTGTATTACCTTTACTAGACGTTGACGAAGAAAGGTTAAGACAACAAAGGGAAAGTACTCCGACAGGTAATGTCGATCTCCGTCGGCAACGACGAGGGCCTCGAGGAGGACTTGCTGGAAGGCCGCCCGGAAGACCACGTACTCGCAGTAGTCGACCGGAAAATTTCGTGGAGAATATGGAGTCGATAGTCAGAGAAACCGTTTCTCAGGTTTTAGCATCGATAAATAGTTCAAACGTAGGAACAAGCCATGAGCGATCCGCAACCTCAGGTCAAATCAGTCAGAGGAGTTCGAGAAATAAGGGTAGGGATGTCATTAGCTCGCATAAAATCGCAGACATTCTCCAAAAATGGGGTGTACGCTTTGATGGATCTTCGGAGGGCTTGTCAGTTGAAGAATTTCTGTACCGCTTAAACATATTAACTCAAGAAAACTTGGGTAGTGACTTTGAACTTCTAAATAAAAACATTTAATAGTTGCTAATTGGTAAGGCCAGTAGTTGGTATTGGAGGTTCCACAAACGAGTCCAAACTTTTACATGGTCTGAATTTTGTGAAGCGTTACGAGAGCAATATAGGGAAAGTCGGTCCACAACTGAATTACGGGAGCAAATAAGAGCCAGAAAACAAAAACCCGGGGAATCTTTTGATTCTTTTTATGAAGCCTTTGCAAGCTTATAGATAAATTGTCCGAAATCTTTGGTGAAGATGAATTGGTTGAAATGATTCAGGGAAACTTACTCACAGAGATGAAAGACAGATTATTGTTTGAAAAGGTTTCTTCGATTTCTGAATTGCGTCGATTAGTGCAGAAGCGAGAAAACTTTCTTAAGGATCTTGGTAAACCGCGAATGGTACCTCAAAAAGGTAAAGACTCAGCTAACTTTCGTGTTAACGCACTAGACGAAACGCCCGATGAGGAAATAGATAATAGTGAGTCGGATCTTACGATCGCCGCAGTCAATCATACTGGGTCGGCGAAAATCACATGTTGGAAATGAGAGATGCCTGGACATGTTATGGTTGCGGAGCACCACAAATATATAAACCCAATTGTGCAAACTGTAAGCGCAAGTAGGAAAACCGCCTAGCGGGGACATTCAATCAAAATCGAGTGTCCCACAAATATGAGGTATTCTAGATAACGTAAATAATCCCACTATAAATGTAAGTCAACCATTGCAAGTTAGAAGTCATCAAATTAACGTGAAGTTTATACCATACCATGAAAGATTGAAGAACTATAATGAAGTCAAAGAACGCATTTTTTCGGGAATTGATAGGAAGAGTCATCGCAATACCATACGAATGCGTCAATATTTTGGAGAACGAAAGGCTCAAAAACGTTTAGTCGTCTCAACAATATTTGAGTGTAATATAGATAATCGTAGTTATGCTAAAGTTTCGTTTATAAATTATTCTGAGATAGGTTTGCTCGATACAGGGGCAAATGTAAGTTGTATTGGGTCCACATTGGCGAACGAATCTTTTACCAACTTTTCGAATTATAAGGCAATTAAGTCGCATGTACGTACCGCTGATGCGAGATTGCATCCTGTGTCTGGAATACTGAAGGTACTCATGCGATATAAGGACAAGGAAAAAGTGTTTGATTTGTATGTGATTCCTTCCATTTCTCAGAGGTTGATATTGGGTATCGATTTTTGGAGAGTATTCTCTTTAGCTCCCGATATTCTGGGTTCCATAAATTGCTTAGAATCCGAAACCAAGGAACTGGGAGATCAGTATCCATTATCCGAATTTCAGCGTAGACAACTTGAAACCGTCAAGAAAATGTTTCCAAATTTCGAATGCAAAGGGCTTGGCCGTACTGATTGGATAAAGCATGATATAGACATAGGAGAAGCAAAACCCGTGAAGCAACGATATTACCCCGTTAGCCCTGCAGTCGAGAAACTTCTATATACCGAAATTGATCGGATGCTTAGCTTGGGTGTAATCGAGCCGTCACAAAGTGCGTGGAGTTCACCTGTTCGATTAGTTGTCAAGCCAAATAAGGTAAGGCTTTGTTTAGATGCTAGGAAACTAAATGAAGCAACTAAGAAGGATGCCTAACCGTTACAAAGCATTATGGGAATTTTTGCGCGACTTCCAAAGGCAAACATTATTTCAAAGCTCGACCTAAAAGATGCCTATTGGCAGATCGGATTGTCTGAAGAAGCAAAGCCGCTAACAGCATTTACAGTCCCAGGGAGAGCTCTCTTCCAATTCACTGTCATGCCTTTCGGGTTATGTAATGCCCCGTCAACTATGTGTCGACTGATGGATACATTAATTCCACCTGACTTACGATACTGTGTATTTGGCTATTTGGATGACCTGTGTATTGTATCGGAAGACTTTTCATCTCATTTAGCCGTACTAGTGCGTATAGCTAACCAATTCAAGAAAACTAATCTCACTCTTAACATTGCAAAGAGTCACTTTTGTGTAACGAAGGTCAACTACTTGGGTTATGTAATTGGAAGAGGAGGAATAACAACTGACCCTAGTAAAGTCTCTTGCATAGTAAATTAGCCGACCCCGAAAAATCTTAAGCAAGTACGTGGCTTTCTTGGTGTTTGTGGGTGGTATCGCCGATTTATTAAAAATTATTCAGACGTTACGTCCCCAATTACCGGGGTGTTGTCCTCCAAGAAAACATTTAAGTGGACCGAGGCCGCCCAAACAGCTATGAACACTTTAAAAAATCTTCTAACCTCAGATCCGGTTCTACAGAATCCCGACTTCGATAGAAAATTCTATTTACATTGCGACGCAAGCGATTTTGAAATTGGCGCGGTGCTCGTGCAATTATCCAAAGATGGAGTAGAGATGCCAATTGCTTTTATGCCCCGGAAATTGTCGAAGTCCCAAAGGAATTACAGCGTGACAGAAGGCGAATGTCTGGCGGTTATATTAGCTATAGAGAAATTTCGCTGCTATTTAGAAATGCAACCGTTCGAAGTAGTTACTGATCATAGCAGTTTACAGTGGCTAATGAGACAACAAGAGGTAACAGGGAGACTGGCTCGTTGGGTTTTCCGCTTACAGTCATTTTCATTCAAAGTTACCCACAGAAAGGGAAAGGATCACATTGTACCCGATGCTCTGTCCAGAATTAGCGCAGATGAGATTGCAAGTTATGAATTGATTGCCCCAGAAATTGATTTAGAGTCCACATCGTTTCTCGATCCCGAATATTTACAAATGAAGGCGAGAATAATAGAAAATTCCGAACAATTCCCAGATTTGCAGGTTGTGGATCGTTTTGTTTATATTCGCACGGAACACGTTTCCGGAAACGAGGAACTAGATTCCGCTAAATGGAAATTATGGGTACCAGAACCGCTACGTGCTTCTGCAATTCGTCAAGCACATGATAGCATTGTAAATGCTCATGGTGGTATGCAAAAGACTATAGAAAGACTGCGAAGGAATTTTTATTGGCCAGGACTATCTAAAGAGGTGCGAGATTACATACGTAATTGTGAGATCTGCAAAGAAACAAAAGCTCCCAATACGACTTTGCGTCCTCCGATGGGCCAGCAGAGTATCTCAGTTAGACCTTTTTAAAAACTTTACGTAGATATCTTATCCAAGGAGTAAGAAGGGTAACATCGGTTTATTAATAGTATTAGATCACTTCTCCCGGTATCATTGGTTGTGCCCTTTAAGAAAATTTACAACGAGTCTGATCAATGAGTTCTTAAGCCAGAGAATCTTTCCAGAATTTGGAGTTCCCGAGGTAATTGTGAGCGACAATGGCGTGCAATTCAAATCAAATGAATTTGAAGCCTTGTTAAGTAAACTAGGAATTCGACACGTATATACTGCTTTGTATTCCCCGCAAAGTAATGCGGCAGAGCGTGTAAATTGTTCATTACTGTCGGCAATAAGATCGTATATCAGCAAGGACCAAACCGAATGGGATTTACATTTACCCAGTATCTCTTCTGCTTTAAGATCAGCCTTACATCAGTCGATAGGGTGCTCCCCTTATAAAGCCTTATTAGGGATGAATATGATTAATCACGGGGATGACTATAAACTATTAAAGGAAATGTCGATATTGGAAGAGTCACCTAGGTTAGAGCGCGAGGATCACCTGCAGTTAATAAGACAAGAAATAAAAGAAGCCAGTCGCAAGGCGTATGAAAAAAACGTTAAGCAGTATAACTTGCGGTCAAAACCCGTATCATACCGAGTAGGACAAGAGGTCTTTAAAGGAAATTTTCATTTAAGTCAATTCAGCAACCATTTCAATAAAAAGTTGGCTCCCCAGTTCTCCAAGTGTAGAGTCAAACAAAAGCGAGGGAATTCTTTCTATTTACTGGAAACTCTACAGGGCAAAGAAATCGGAACATATCATGCTAAAGACATACGTAGCTAAATCCAGCTAATCATTCCTCGCCAGGTTCGTCAGATTATCTGGTGGGTGTAATGTACCAGCCTTAAGATCTTTAAACGAAATTTTTGAAAAGTAACTGATAATAAAGCTAGCACCCGTTACTTATCCGAGTTAATTACCAGAGAATGTAACCCCATGTAATCACAAGCAAAATTGCCTAAATAAAGACGGAAAGTGATCCAAAGCGAAACGTCAAAATTAAGATTTTTGGTCGGATGTTTAAGCTCCCAGCTTTTGAATTCCGATCTACTCAGTCTTTCTGTTTCGAGAACTCTAAGTGTACGGTTGGCTTCAAAAAGTTAGTCCAACTTCAATTCTGGCGACACCACGTGCAGTCGAAATTCACATAAATCTTTTTCATCAGTGATTATTAAGGCTAAAACACAATAAAATAACCAACTAGTCAAGCTCCTAAATCAGAAAACAGAAAGAAACAACACATAAATTGAAGGAAGACAAACTGAACGTAAGTAAAAGTAAAAGGAGATAGCCAACGTGTTCTCTATCAGAAGATCAGGCTATAAACATCTAGCCAGCAGCAGGTTGTCCGTGGGGTTCGGAACCAAGCTGTTCACAATCCAGGCTAGGATAGTCGGCTGTAAAATCATTCGTCAACAGAGAATAGGATCCCTTCAGTTGGGAAGGCGGAGGGTCGGCAGACTGCAGCCACAAAAGTCCACAAAGATTCATCGACGACTTCCCAACGGCACCTCCAGACACCTACACCCCCAATTGCGACCGCCACGTGCCAACACCCCTCCCCCGATAGGGCAGCTGCTCCTAGATTAGAGAGAGAGAGTTAGCCAGTATCACTTGGAAATAACCCCAAAACAAAATATTAAAATCTTTCTAAAAATTATGTAAATCAAAGTGCAATTGATCGTGTTACGCTATTTGAAATACTTACGCACCCAAGTTGGTACAAGCGTGGCATAGCTCTCTTCTTTCACCTGTAAATGTCTGCTCGAGAATCAGCACTAAGTCTTGGGTATCGACGGCGGTTGCGAAGAAATAATTTAAACTTGTCTCTCTAAGGAATTTCAACTAGTTAACCCATGGAACCATGGAGCGCTTCATCGGAATTTTCAGAGGGTAAGTGATCGCATGCTACTCTAGTTTTGATTGTTTCGGGCAAGCCGCCGATTGAAAAAAAATGTTACCCCAAAAGCGAATGGGAAAGCTAAAACCCTCCAAAACGAATAACCGGCTGCCGTCCCAAAATACAAAACCTTCGGTGATGATCTGGTTTGCCTAAACATAAGTTCGGCCGAGATAAGCTTTCCAGGCAGTTTTGTTTTGATTGCGTTATTCGTCTTGGAGAATTTTGGCTGCCCTCAAATATGAATTAAAGGGAACTCATTGCGTGTAATTACGGTTTGCCTTGCATAAGTAAATCAAAGAAAAAAAAAAGAAAAGAAAATCAAATATGTAAACAGACAAGCCTGGTGAAGAAAACGATAGAAATGAATTGATAGATGTGACCCATACAAAGAAACCAATCAATTGCACTTAAAACTAAGAAAACCTATGCCTAGAATAAAAATTTAAAAGACCAGTTTTGTTAGATAATATAACTTGAATTGAAATCATGAAGTTAAGTAAATGATAACTTAAATAATGTATGTTAATTACACCCCTACAACATTTTTTTGTAAAACTTAGTTATATATATACCATGATGAAAGGCTAAGTCCCCTTTTAATTTTTTTCCGAGGACATGGAACTATACATTTTGGGGTTCTTATTTAACACCTTAACAGAAAGAACCAAGGTTGGGAGGGTATAGAAGGGTAGGACGAACAACATCTCAGTCCCATCCGCTTTTATCTATTCAACTTATGTGCTGCATACCGATTTAGTTCATCCGCCATTCATTGTTCAGTTCCATTATTAATTTGAGGTTTTAGTGCGGAATTTCGATTAGTTAGTTTCTGGAGGGATCTTTAAATATTTCGACGTAACCGCGATCTACAACAGCCGCAACAACCCACCCAATTCCTCCCGCTGAAGCTAGGGTATCAAAAGGTCCCAATCGCCAGTTAGTTGTGGATTCATGGGCCAGTAGGTTATCTTCAGAAGGTGAGACAGAAAAGACTTTTCCTACGAGGCGTGCGTTATACCGTTCAAAAGTAATTAAAAAAACAGGATTTTCTTCTTCCCAAATTGAAAATGTTTGTCCCTTTGTTTGTGGGTTTGTATGCATCCCATCTTAGATTTAGGGTTTTGGAAACCCTATGGGTGTATTAAGTAGCTTGAAGTAGAAAACCTTTGTTCTACAACTTTTGGAAAAACCCGCTAGTTTAGCGGAAAATCAAAAAAAAAACAGATTTAAAATGCTTAAAGTATCTAAACAACTAATGCTACAGAAACGTGAAAAGATAATTTAATTTGCTAAATATTCTTCATATAGTAAAATTGTCTGAATATAATAGATTTAGAGTTATGACAAAAGTTATTTTTTAAAACCACTTTTTGACTATTTTCTCAAAATTGAGTCAAACGATTTCTTTTTAAATTTCAAATCATATAGCCCTTGAGATTCCTCAACTTTTGAACTATAACACTTTTTGCCCTAAAAATTACCGTTTGGAAGATATTAAGCGATAAAAAGTGCAACTCGTTTCAGCTCCGATTACGAAATATTTCATACTTATTGGAATAAACAAGAAAAAACCAATTTGATGAAAAATATTCTTATTCGATCGTAACGAGTGATACACCAATCGAAAGGTATCGCAAAAACTTAGAAGATTGCATACTAAGACTTTCGAAACGTAGATTTGTTTGGGAGAAAAAGCAGTGAAAGTGTAAAAGTAAAAATTTAGAAAAGTGGAGCTGCTGGATACGATGGGGATAAAAGCCCCCGTCTGTTTAGCTAGTTTTATTCTTACGGAGAATACGCGTCGAATAACTTCTCATTTGTTGAAATCCGATGTCGCGTTCAAAAGTAATTCAAGAAACAGGATTTTCTTCTTCTTCCCAAAATGAAAATGTTTGTCCCTTTGTTAATGGGTTTGTATCCCATCTTAGTTTTAGGGTTTGAAAATCCTATGGGTGTATAAAGTAGCTTGAAGTAGAAAACGTTTGTTCTACGACTTTTGGAAAAACCCGCTAGTTTAGCGGAAAATCAAAAAAAAAAGCCCGATTTTAAATGCTTATAGTATCTAAACAACTAATGCTACAGAAACGTGCTATACATCTCGGAAAAGATAATTAAATTTGCTAAATATTCTTTATATGGCAAAATTGTCTGAATATAACAGATTTAGAGCTATGACAAAAAGGTTTTTTTTAAAACCACTTTTTGACTATTTTCTCAAAATAGAGTCGAACGATTTCTTTTTAAATTTAAAATCATATAGCCCTTGAGATCCCTCAACTTTTGATCTATAACACTTTTTGCCCTAAAAATTACCGTTTGGAAGATATTAAGCGAAAAAAAGTGCCACTCGTTTCAGCTCAATATACGGAATATTTCATACTTGTTGGAATAAACAAGAAAAAACCAATTTGATGAAAAATATTATTATTCGATCGTAACGAGTGATACACCAATCGAAAGGTATCGCAAAAACTTAGAAGATTGCATACCAAGACTTTCGAAGTGTAGATTTGTTTGGGAGAAAAAGCAGTGAAAGTGTAAAAGTAAAAATTTAGAAAATTGGAGCTGCCGGATACGGTGGGGATAAAAGCCCCCGTCTGTTTAGCTAGTTTTATTCTTACGGAGAATACGCGTCGAATGACTTCTCATTTGTTAATATCCGATGTCCTGTTCAAAAGTAATTCAAGAAACAGGATTTTCTTCTTCTTCCCAAAATGAAAATGTTTGTCCCTTTGTTTGTGGGTTTGTATGCATCCCATCTTAGATTTAGGGTTTTTGAAACCCTATGGGTGTATTAAGTAGCTTGAAGTAGAAAACCTTTGTTCTACTACTTTTGGAAAAACCCGCTAGTTTAGCGGAAAATAAAAAAAAAGCCAGATTTAAAAAGCATATAGTATCTAAACAACTAATGCTACAGAAACGTGCTATACGTCTCTGAAAAGTTAATTTAATTTGCTAAATATTCTTCATATAGTAAAATTGTCTGAATATAATAGATTTAGAGTTATGACAAAAAGTTATTTTTTAAAACCACTTTTTGACTATTTTCTCAAAATTGAGTCGAACGATTTCTTTTTAAATTTAAAATCATATAGCCCTTGAGATCCCTCAACTTTTGATCTATAACACTTTTTGCCCTAAAAATTACCGTTTGGAAGATATTAAGCGATAAAAAGTGCAACTCGTTTCAGCTCAGTATACGGAATATTTCATACTTGTTGGAATAAAAAAGAAAGAACAATTTGATGAAAAATATTCTTATTCGATCGTAACGAGTGATACACCAATCGAAAGGTATCGCAAAAACTTAGAAGATTGCATACCAAGACTTTCGAAATGTAGATTTGTTTGGGAGAAAAAGCAGTGAAAGTGTAAAAGTAAAAATTTAGAAAATTGGAGCTGCTGGATACGGTGGGGATAAAAAATGAAAATGTTTGTCCCTTTGTTTGTGGGTTTGTATGCATCCCATCTTAGATTTAGGGTTTTGGAAACCATATGGGTGTATTAAGTAGCTTGAAGTAGAAAACCTTTGTTTTACGACTTTTGGAAAGACCCGCTAGTTTAGCGGAAACTTAAAAAATATAGCCAGATGATAAATGCTTATAGTATCTAAACAACTAAGTCTACAGAAACGTGCTATACATCTCGGAAAAGATAATTTAATTTGCTAAATATTCTTCATATAGTAAAATTTTCTGAATATAATAGATCTAAAGCTATGACAAAAAGTTATTTTTTAAAACCACTTTTTGACTATTTTCTCAAAATTCAGTCGAACGATTTCTTTTTAAATTTAAAATCATATAGCCCTTGAGATCCCTCAACTTTTGATCTATAACACTTTTTGCCCTAAAAATCACCGTTTGGAAGATATTAAGCGATAAAAAGTGCAGCTCGTTTCAGCTCCGTATACGAAATATTTCATACTTGTTGGAATAAACAAGAAAAAACCAATTTGATGAAAAATATTCTTATTCGATCGTAACGAGTGATACACCAATCGAAAGGTATCGCAAAAACTTAGAAGATTGCATACCAAGACTTTCGAAATGTAGATTTGTTTGGGAGAAAAAGCAGTGAAACTGTAAAAAAAAAAATTTAGTTAATTGGAGCTGCTGGATACGGTGGGGATAAAAACAGGATTTTCTTCTTCTTCCCAAAATGAAAATGTTTGTCCCTTTGTTTGTGGGTTTGTATGCATCCCATCTTAGATTTAGGGTTTTGGAAACCCTATGGGTGTATTAAGTATCTTGAAGTAGAAAACCTTTGTTCTACGACTTTTGGAAAAACCCGCTAGTTTAGCATAAAATAAAAAAATAAAGGCAGATTTAAAATGCTTATAGTATCTAAACAACTAATGCTAC
This sequence comes from Drosophila subpulchrella, assembly GCF_014743375.2. NCBI lineage: Eukaryota > Metazoa > Arthropoda > Insecta > Diptera > Drosophilidae > Drosophila > Drosophila subpulchrella. The sequence goes on along the minus strand of NW_023665693.1, from coordinate 159,534 downwards.
AGAAACGTGCTATACATCTCGGAAAAGATAATTTAATTTGCTAAATATTCTTCATATAGTAAAATTTTCTGAATATAATAGATCTAAAGATATGACAAAAAGTTATTTTTTAAAACCACTTTTTGACTATTTTCTCAAAATTCAGTCGAACGATTTCTTTTTAAATTTCAAATCGTATAGCCCTTGAGATTCCTCAACTTTTGATCTGTAACACTTTTTACCCTAAAAATTACAGTTTGGAAGATATTAAGCGATAAAAAGTGCAACTCGTTTCAGCTCCGTATACGAAATATCTCATACTTATTGGAATAAACAAGAAAAAACCAATTTGATGAAAAATATTCTCATTCGATCGTAACGAGTGATACACCACGAAAGGTATCGCAAAAACTTAGAAGATTGCATACCAAGACTTTCGAAATGTAGATTTGTTTGGGAGAAAAAGCAGTGAAAGTGTAAAAGTAACAAGGAAGAACGCTATAGTCGAGTACCTCGACTATCAGATACCCGTTACTCAGCTAAAGGGGCCAAAGAGAAATGGAGATATGCAAGCGGCAAAGCGAGATTGAAATGCGCCACCTATCGGCGGTAGACAGATTTAAGCATTATGGGCGTTAGGGTGGGCGTGGCACTCTACTGAAACAAACTTGCGCTGCGTAAGAAGCTCAGGAATCTGCACGCCAAATCTCAATAGCCTAGCTCTTATAGTTTCCGAGATCTCAGCGTTCATCCGGACGGACAGACAGACGGACAGACGGACCGACGGACATGGCTAGATCGACTGGGCTAGTGATCCTGATCAAGTATATATATACTTTATGGGGTCGGAAACGTTTCCTTCTGCCTGTTACATACTTTCCGACGAATCTGGTATACCCTATTACTCTACGAGTAACGGGTATAAAAATTTAGAAAATTGGAGCTGCTGGATACGATGGGGATAAAAGCCCTCGTCTGTTTAACTTCTCATTTGTTGAAATCCGTTGTCCCGTTCAAAAGTAATTCAAGAAACAGGATTTTCTTCTTCTTCCCAAAATGAAAATGTTTGTCTCTTTGTTTGTGGGTTTGTATGCATCCCATCTTAGTTTTAGGGTTTTGAAAACCCTATGGGTGTATTAAGTAGCTTGAAGTAGAAAACGTTTGTTCAACGACTTTTGGAAAAACCCGCTAGTTTAGCGGAAAATCAAAAAAAAAAAAGCCAGATTTAAAAAGCTTAGAGTATCTAAACAACTAATGCTACAGAAACGTGCTATACATCTCGGAAAAGATAATTTAATTTTATAATATTCTTCATATAGTACAATTTTCTGAATATAATAGATCTAGAGCTATGACAAAAAGTTATTTTTTAAAACCACTTTTTGACTATTTTCTCAAAATTGAGTCGAACGATTTCTTTTTAAATTTCAAATCATATAGCCCTTGAGATCCCTCAACTTTTGATCTATAACACTTTTTGCCCTAAAAATCACCGTTTGGAATATATTAAGCGATAAAAAGTGCAGCTCGTTTCAGCTCCGTATACGAAATATTTCATACTTGTTGGAATAAACAAGAAAAAACCAATTTGATGAAAAATATTCTTATTCGATCGTAACGAGTGATACACCAATCGAAAGGTATCGCAAAAACTTAGAAGATTGCATACCAAGAGTTTCAAAATGTAGATTTGTTTGGGAGAAAAAACAGTGAAAGTGTAAAAAAAAAAATTTAGAAAATTGGAGCTGCTGGATACGGTGGGGATAAAAACAGGATTTTCTTCTTCTTCCCAAAATGAAAATGTTTGTCCCTTTGTTTGTGGGTTTGTATGCATCCCATCTTAGATTTAGGGTTTTGGAAACCCTATGGGTGTATTAAGTAGCTTGAAGTAGAAAACCTTTGTTCTACGACTTTTGGAAAAACCCGCTCGTTTAGCATAAAATAAAAAAATAAAAGCAGATTTAAAATGCTTATAGTATCTAAACAACTAATGCTACAGAAAGCGATAAAAAGTGCAACTCGTTTCAGCTCCGTATACGAAATATCTCATACTTATTGGAATAAACAAGAAAAAACCAATTTGATGAAAAATATTCTCATTCGATCGTAACGAGTGATACACCACGAAAGGTATCGCAAAAACTTAGAAGATTGCGTACCAAGACTTTCGAAATGTAGATTTGTTTGGGAGAAAAAGCAGTGAAAGTGTAAAAGTAACAAGGAAGAACGCTATAGTCGAGTACCTCGACTATCAGATACCCGTTACTCAGCTAAAGGGGCCAAAGAGAAATGGAGATATGCAAGCGGCAAAGCGAGATTGAAATGCGCCACCTATCGGCGGTAGACAGATTTAAGCATTATGGGCGTTAGAGTGGGCGTGGCAATTTTTTTTTTGGGTCAATCGATAGGTATTGACGAGACCAATACAGTTCAGTTAAAATTTTGTATCTAGCATGAAAATTGTGGGCGCCACAGGCTTGAGCGGTTTGTCGGCGTTAGAGTGGGCGTGGCATATTTGGGTAACAAACTTGCGCTGCGCTTAAGCCTACGGAATCTAAATCTGAGATCCTAATTCTCTATCCTTGATAGTTTCCGAGATGCCCACGTTCATATTTACGATTTTTTTAAGTTTGTGGGCGTAAAAGTGGGCGTGGCAAATTTTTTTTTATCAATCGATAGGTATTGATGAGAACAATACATTTTAGTTAAATTTTTTATTCTAGCATTAAAACTGTAGGAGCCACAGCTTTGGGCGGTTTGTGGGCGTTAGAGTGGGCGTGGCACTCTACTGAAACAAACTTGCGCTGCGTAAGAAGCTCAGGAATCTGCACGCCAAATCTCAATAGCCTAGCTCTTATAGTTTCCGAGATCTCAGCGTTCATCCGGACGGACAGACAGACGGACAGACGGACCGACGGACATGGCTAGATCGACTCGGCTAGTGATCCTGATCAAGAATATATATACTTTATGGGGTCGGAAACGCTTCCTTCTGCCTGTTACATACTTTCCGACTAATCTGGTATACCCTATTACTCTACGAGTAACGGGTATAAAAATTTAGAAAATTGGAGCTGCTGGATACGATGGGGATAAAAGCCCCCGTCTGTTTAACTTCTCATTTGTTGAAATCCGTTGTCCCGTTCAAAAGTAATTCAAGAAACAGGATTTTCTTCTTCCCAAAATGAAAATGTTTGTCTCTTTGTTTGTGGGTTTGTATGCATCCCATCTTAGTTTTAGGGTTTTGAAAACCCTATGGGTGTATTAAGTAGCTTAAAGTAGAAAACGTTTGTTCTACGACTTTTGGAAAAACCCGCTAGTTTAGCGGAAAATCAAAAAAAAAGCCAGATTTAAAAAGCTTATAGTATCTAAACAACTAATGCTACAGAAACGTGCTATACATCTCGGAAAAGATAATTTAATTTTATAATATTCTTCATATAGTACAATTTTCTGAATATAATAGATCTAGAGCTATGACAAAAAGTTATTTTTTAAAACCACTTTTTGACTATTTTCTCAAAATTGAGTCGAACGATTTCTATTTAAATTTAAAATCATATAGCCCTTGAGATCCCTCAACTTTTGATCTATAACACTTTTTGCCCTAAAAATTACCGTTTGGAAGATATTAAGCGATAAAAAGTGCAACTCGTTTCAGCTCCGTATACGAAATATTTTATACTTATTGGAGTAAACAAGAAAAAACCAATTTGATGAAAAATATTCAAATTCGATCGTAACGAGTGATACACCACGAAAGGTATCGCAAAAACTTAGAAGATTGCATACCAAGACTTTCGAAATGTAGATTTGTTTGGGAGAAAAAGCAGTGAAAGTGTAAAAGTAAAAATTTAGAAAATTGGAGCTGCTGGATACGATGTTTAGCTAGTTTTATTCTTACGGAGAATACGCGTCGAATAACTTCTCATTTGTTGAAATCCGTTGTCCCGTTCAAAAGTAATTCAAGAAACAGGATTTTCTTCTTCCCAAAATGAAAATGTTTGTCTCTTTGTTTGTGGGTTTGTATGCATCCCATCTTAGTTTTAGGGTTTTGAAAACCCTATGGGTGTATTAAGTAGCTTAAAGTAGAAAACGTTTGTTCTACGACTTTTGGAAAAACCCGCTAGTTTAGCGGAAAATCAAAAAAAAAGCCAGATTTAAAAAGCTTATAGTATCTAAACAACTAATGCTACAGAAACGTGCTATACATCTCGGAAAAGATAATTTAATTTTATAATATTCTTCATATAGTACAATTTTCTGAATACAATAGATCTAGAGCTATGACAAAAAGTAATTTTTTAAAACCACTTTTTGACTATTTTCTCCAAATTGAGTCGAACGATTTCTTTTTATACCCGTTACTCGTAGAGTAAAAGGGTATACTAGATTCGTCGGAAAGTATGTAACAGGCAGAAGGAAGCGTTTCCGTCCCCATAAAGTATATATATTCTTGATCAGGATCACTAGCCGAGTCGATCTAGCCATGTCCGTCTGTCCGTCTGTCCGTCTGTCCGTCTGTCCGGATGAACGCTGAGATCTCGGAAACTATGAGAGCTAGGCTATTGAGATTTGGCGAGCAGATTCCTGAGCTTCTTACGCAGCGCAAGTTTGTTTCAGTAGAGTGCCACGCCCACTCTAACGCCCACAAACCGCCCAAAACTGTGGCTCCTACAGTTTTGATGTTAGATAGAAAATTTTAACTGAAATGTATTAGTCTTGTCCATACCTATCGATTGACCCAAAAAAAATTTTTCTACGCCCACTCTAACGCCCACAAACCTCCCAAGAAAAAAAGCTATGACGTCAGAGCCAGACAGTGCGAAATGTTTTTACGCGTGTATGTGTGTGTATGTAAATAGTTGCCGGCCGAACTTAGCGGCAAAGAGAAAAGCACTGCCGGCGCTCAGAGAGAGCAAGGTGCGCGGCTAACTTATTCTATTGAACAATGAATTTGTCACGCCTACCCTAAGGCACACAACGCTTAAATCTGTCTTCCGCCGGTAGGTGGCGCATTTAAATCTCGCTTTGCTGCTTGCATATCTCCATTTCCCTTTGGTCGCTTAAGCTGAGTAACGGGTATCTGATAGTCGAGGTACTCGACTATAGCGTTCTCCCTTGTTAAATTTAAAATCATATAGCCCTTGAGATTCCTAAACTTTTGATCTATAACACTTTTTGCCCTTTAAAATTACCGTTTGGAAGATATTAAGCGATAAAAAGTGCAACTCGTTTCAGCTCCGTATACGAAATATTTCATACTTGTTGGAATAAACAAGAAAAAACCAATTTGATGAAAAATATTCTTATTCGATCGTAACGAGTGATACACCAATCGAAAGGTATCACAAAAACTTAGAAGGTTGCATACCAAGACATTCGAAATGTAGATTTGTTTGGGAGAAAAAGCAGTGAAAGTGTAAAAGTAAAAATTTAGAAAATTGGAGCTGCTGGATACGGTGGGGATAAAAACAGGATTTTCTTCTTCTTCCCAAAATGAAAATGTTTGTCCCTTTGTTTGTGGGTTTGTATGCATCCCATCTTAGATTTAGGATTTTGGAAACCCTATGGGTGTATTAAGTAGCTTGAAGTAGAAAACCTTTGTTCTACGACTTTTAGAAAAACCCGCTCGTTTAGCGGAAAATCAAAAATTAAAGCCAGATTTAAAATGCTTATAGTATCTAAACAAATAATGCTACAGAAACGTGCTATACATCTCTGAAAAGATAATTTAATTTGCTAAATAGTCTTTATATGGTAAAATTCTCTGAATATAACAGATTTAGAGTTATGACAAAAAATTATTTTTTAAAACCACTTTTTGACGATTTTCTCAAAATTGAGTCGAACGATTTCTTTTTAAATTTCAAATCATAAAGCCCTTGAGATCCCTCAACTTTTGATCTATAACACTTTTTATACCCATTACTCGTAGAGTAAAAGGGTATACTAGATTCGTCGGAAAGTATGTAACAGGCAGAAGGAAGCGTTTCCGACCCCATAAAGTATATATATTCTTGATCAGGATCACTAGCCGAGTCGATCTAGCCATGTCCGTCTGTCCGTCTGTCCGTCTGTCCGTCTGTCCGTCTGTCCGTCTGTCCGTATGAACGCTGAGATCTTGGAAACTATAAGAGCTACAATACTGGGATTAGGCATGCAGATTCCTGAGATTCCTGCGCAGCGCAAGTTTGTTTCAAAAGAGTGCCACGCCCACTCTAACGCCCACAAACCGCCCAAAACTGTGGCTCCTACAGTTTTGATGCTAGAACAAAAATTTTAACTGAAATGTATTGTTCTCATCAATACCTACCGACTGACCTAAAAAAAAGTTTGCCACGCCCACTTTAACGCCCACAAACCGCCCACAAACTTCAAAAAATCGTAAATATGAACGCGGATATCTCGGAAAATATCAAAGATAGAGAAACGAGTTTTCAGATTTAGATTCCGTAGGCTTGAGCGCAGCGCAAGTTTATTACGCGAATATGCCACGCCCAAGTCTGTGGCGCCCACAATTTTCATGGTAGATAAAAAATTTAAACTGAAATGTATTGGTCTCGTCAATACCTATCGATTGATTTAAAAAAAAGTTTGCCACGCCCACTCTAACGCCCACAAACCGCCCAAGCCTGTGGTGCCCACAATTTTCGTGCTAGATAAAAAATTTTAACTTAAATGTATTGGTCTCGTCAATACCTATCGATTGATTTAAAAAAAACTTTTCCACGCCCACTCTAATGCCCACAACGCTTAAATCTGTCTACCGCCGGTAGGTGGCGCATTTGCTGCTTGCATATCTCCATTTTCCTTTGGTCCCTTTAGCTGAGTAACGGGTATCTGATAGTCGAGGTACTCGACTATAGCGTTCTTCCTTGTTTTTTTTAAGCTTGTGGGCGGTTTGTGGGCGTAAAAGTGGGCGTGGCAAACTTTTTTTTATCAATCGATAGGTATTGATGAGAACAATACATTTTAGTTAAATTTTTTATTCTAGCATTAAAACTGTAGGAGCCACAGCTTTGGGCGGTTTGTGGGCGTTAGAGTGGGCGTGGCACTCTACTGAAACAACCTTGCGCTGCGTAAGAAGCTCAGGAATCTGCACGCCAAATCTCAATAGCCTAGCTCTTATAGTTTCCGAGATCTCAGCGTTCATCCGGACGGACAGACAGACGGACCGACGGACATGGCTAGACCGACTCGGCTAGTGATCCTGATCAATAATATATATACTTTATGGGGTCGGAAACGCTTCCTTCTGCCTGTTACATACTTTCCGACGAATCTGGTATACCCTATTACTCTACGAGTAACGGGTATAAAAATTTAGAAAATTGGAGCTGCTGGATACGATGGGGATAAAAGCCCCCGTCTGTTTAACTTCTCATTTGTTGAAATCCGTTGTCCCGTTCAAAAGTAATTCAAGAAACAGGATTTTCTTCTTCTTCCCAAAATGAAAATGTTTGTCTCTTTGTTTGTGGGTTTGTATGCATCCCATCTTAGTTTTAGGGTTTTGAAAACCCTATGGGTGTATTAAGTAGCTTGAAGTAGAAAACGTTTGTTCTACGACTTTTGGAAAAACCCGCTAGTTTAGCGGAAAATCAAAAAAAAAAAGCTAGATTTAAAAAGCTTATAGTATCTAAACAACTAATGCTACAGAAACGTGCTATACATCTCGGAAAAGATAATTTAATTTTATAATATTCTTCATATAGTAAAATTTTCTGAATATAATAGATCTAGAGCTATGACAAAAAGTTATTTTTTAAAACCACTTTTTGACTATTTTCTCAAAATTGAGTCGAACGATTTCTTTTTAAATTTAAAATCATATAGCCCTTGAGATCCCTCAACTTTTGATCTATAACACTTTTTGCTCTAAAAACTACCGTTTGGAAGATATTAAGCGATAAAAAGTGCAACTCGTTTCAGCTCCGTATACGAAATATTTCATACTTGTTGGAATAAACAAGAAAAAACCAATTTGATGAAAAATATTCTTATTCGATCGTAACGAGTGATACACCAATCGAAAAGTATAGCAAAAACTTAGAAGATTGCATACCAAGACTTTCGAAATGTAGATTTGTTTGGGAGAAAAAGCAGTTAAAGTGTAAAAGTAAAAATTTAGAAAATTGGAGCTTCTGGATACGGTGGAGATAAAAACAGGATTTTCTTCTTCTTCCCAAAATGAAAATGTTTGTCCCTTTGTTTGTGGGTTTGTATGCATCCCATCTTAGATTTAGGATTTTGGAAACCCTATGGGTGTACTAAGTAGCTTGAAGTAGAAAACCTTTGTTCTACGACTTTTGGAAAAACCCGCTAGTTTAGCGGAAAATCAAAAAATAAATCCAGATTTAAAGTGCTTATAGTATCTAAACAACTAATGCTACAGAAACGTGCTATACATTTCTGAAAAGATAATTTAATTTGCTAAATAGTCTTTATATGGTAAAATTCTCTGGATATAACAGATTTAGAGTTATGACAAAAAGTTATTTTTTAAAACCACTTTTTGACGATTTTCTCAAAATTGAGTCGAACGATTTCTTTTTAAATTCAAAATCATATAGCCCTTGAGATCCCTTAACTTTTGATCTATAACACTTTTTGCCCTAAAAATTACCGTTTGGAAGATATTAAGCGATAAAAAGTGCAACTCGTTTCAGCTCCGTATACGAAATATTTCATACTTATTGGAATAAACAAGAAAAAACCAATTTGATGAAAAATATTCTCATTCGATCGTAACGAGTGATACACCAATCAAAAGGTATCGCAGAAACTTAGAAGATTGCATATCAAGACTTTCGAAATGTAGATTTGTTTGGGAGAAAAAGCAGTGAAAGTGTAAAAGTAAAAATTTAGAAAATTGGAGCTGCCGGACACGGTGGGGATAAAAGCCCCCGCCTGTTTAGCTAGCTTTATTCTTACTGAGAATACGCGTCGAATGACTTCTCATTTATTGAAATCCAATGTCCCGTTCAAAAGTAATTCAAGAAACAGGATTTTCTTCTTCTTCCCAAAATGAAAATGTTTGTCCCTTTGTTTGTGGGTTTGTATGTATTCCATCTTAGATGTAGGGATTTGGAAACCCTATGGGTGTATTAAGTAGCTTGAAGTAGAAAACCTTTGTTCTACGACTTTTGGAAAAACCCGCTCGTTTAGCGGAAAATCAAAAAATAAATCCAGATTTAAAATGCTTATAGTATCTAAACAACTACTGCTACAGAAACGTGCTATACATCTCTGAAAAGATAATTTAATTTGTTAAATATTCTTTATATGGTAAAAGTGTCTAAATATAACAGATTTAGAGTTATGACAAAAAGTTATTTTTTAAAACCACTTTTTGACTATTTTCTCAAAATTGAGTCGAACGATTTCTTTTTAAATTTCAAATCATATAGCCCTTGAGATCCCTCAACTTTTGATCTATAACACTTTTTGCCCTAAAAATTACCGTTTGGAAGATATTAAGCGATAAAAAGTGCAACTCGTTTCAGCTCCGTATACGAAATATTTCATACTTATTGGAGTAAACAAGAAAAAACCAATTTGATGAAAAATATTCTCATTCGATCGTAACGAGTGATACACCAATCAAAAGGTATCGCAAAAACTTAGAAGATTGCATACCAAGACTTTCGAAATGTAGATTTGTTTGGGAGAAAAAGCAGTGAAAGTGTAAAAGTAAAAATTTAGAAAATTGGAGCTGCCGGATACGGTGGGGATAAAAGCCCCCGCCTGTCTTTCTAGTTTTATTCTTACTGAGAATACGCGTCGAATGACTTCTCATTTGTTGAAATCCGATGTCCTGTTCAAAAGTAATTCAAGAAACAGGATTTTCTTCTTCTTCCCAAAATGAAAATGTTTTTCACTTTGTGGGCTTGTATGCATCCCATCTTAGATTTAGGGTTTTGGAAACCCTATGGGTGTATTAAGTAGCTTGAAGTAGAAAACCTTTGTTCTACGACTTTTGGAAAAACCCGCTCGATTAGCGGCAAATCAAAAAATAAAGCCAGATTTAAAATGCTTATAGTATCTAAACAACTAATACTACAGAAACGTGCTACACATCTCTGAAAAGATAATTTAATTTGCTAAATAGCCTTTATATGAAAAAAATTCTCTGAATATAACAGATTTAGAGTTATGACAAAAAGTTATTTTTTAAAACCACTTTTTGACTATTTTCTCAAAATGGAGTCGAACGATTTCTTTTTAAATTTCAAATCATATAGCCCTTGAGATCCCTCAACTTTTGATCTATACACTTTTTGCCCTAAAAATTACCGTTTGGAAGATATTAAGCGATAAAAACTGCAACTCGTTTCAGCTCCGTTTACGAAATATTTCATACTTATTGGAACAAACAAGAAAAAACCAATTTGATGAAAAATATTCTCATTCGATCGTAAAGAGTGATACACCAATCAAAAGGTATGGCAAAAACTTAGAAGATTGCAGACCAAGACTTTCGAAATTTAGATTTGTTTGGGAGAAAAAGCAGTGAAAGTGATAAAGTTAAAATTTAGAAAATTTGAGCTGCTGGATACGGTGGGGATAAAAACAGGATTTTCTTCTTCTTCCCAAAATGAAAATGTTTGTCCCTTTGTTTGTGGGTTTGTATGCATCCCATCCTAGATTTAGGATTTTGGAAACCCTATGGGTGTATTAAGTAGCTTGAAGTAGAAAAGCTTTGTTCTACGACTTTTGGAAAAACCCGCTCGTTTAGCGGAAAATCAAAAAATAAAGCCAGATTTAAAATGCTTATAGTATCTAAACAACTAATGCTACAGAAACGTGCTATACATCACTGAAAAGATAATTTAATTTGCTAAATAGTCTTTATATGGTAAAATTCTCTGAATATAACAGATTTAGAGTTATGACAAAAAGTTATTTTTTAAAACCACTTTTTGACGATTTTCTCAAAATTGAGTCGAACGATTTCTTTTTAAATTTAAAATCATATAGCCCTTGAGATTCCTCAACTTTTGATCTATAACACTTTTTGCCCTAAAAATTACCGTTTGGAAGATATTAAGCGATAAAAAGTGCAACTCGTTTCAGCTCCGTATACGAAATATTTCATACTTGTTGGAATAAACAAGAAAAAACCAATTTGATGAAAAATATTCTTATTCGATCGTAACGAGTGATACACCAATCGAAAGGTATCACAAAAACTTAGAAGATTGCAGACCAAGACTTTCGAAATTTAGATTTGTTTGGGAGAAAAAGCAGTGAAAGTGTAAAAGTAAAAATTTAGAAAATTGGAGCTGCCGGATACGGTGGGGATAAAAGCCCCCGCCTGTTTTGCTAGTTTTATTCTTACTGAGAATACGCGTCGAATGACTTCTCATTTGTTGAAATCCGATGTCCTGTTCAAAAGTAATTCAAGAAACAGGATTTTCTTCTTCTTCCCAAAATGAAAATGTTTGTCCCTTTGTGGGCTTGTATGCATCCCATCTTAGATTTAGGGTTTTGGAAACCCTATGGGTGTATTAAGTAGCTTGAAGTAGAAAACCTTTGTTCTACGACTTCTGGAAAAACCCGCTAGTTTAGCGGAAAATCAAAAAATAAAGCCAGATTTAAAATGCTTATAGTATCTAAACAACTAATGCTACAGAAACGTGCTATACATCTCGGAAAAGATAATTTAATTTGCTAAATAGTCTTTATATGGTAAAATTTTCTGAATATAATAGATCTAGAGCTATGACAAAAAGTTATTTTTTAAAACCACTTTTTGACTATTTTCTCAAAATAGAGTTGAACGATTTCTTTTTAAATTTCAAATCATATAGCCCTTGAGATCCCTCAACTTTTGATCTATAACACTTTTTGCCCTAAAAATTACCGTTTGGAAGATATTAAGCGATAAAAAGTGCAACTCGTTTCAGCTCCGTATACGAAATATTTCATACTTATTGGAATAAACAAGAAAAAACCAATTTGATGAAAAATATTCTCATTCGATCGTAACGAGTGATACACCAATCAAAAGGTATCGCAAAAACTTAGAAGATTGCATACCAAGACTTTCGAAATGTAGATTTGTTTGGGAGAAAAAGCAGTGAAAGTGTAAAAGTAAAAATTTAGAAAATTGGAGCTGCCGGATACGGTGGGGTTAAAAGCCCCCGCCTGTTTAGCTAGCTTTATTCTTACTGAGAATACGCGTCGAATGACTTCTCATTTATTGAAATCCAATGTCCCGTTCAAAAGTAATTCAAGAAACAGGATTTTCTTCTTCTTCCCAAAATGAAAATGTTTGTCCCTTTGTTTGTGGGTTTGTATGTATTCCATCTTAGATGTAGGGATTTGGAAACCCTATGGGTGTATTAAGTATCTTGAAGTAGAAATCCTTTGTTCTACGACTTTTGGAAAAACCCGCTAGTTTAGCGGAAAAAAAAAAAGCCAGATTTAAAATGCTTATAGTATCTAAACAACTACTGCTACAGAAACGTGCTATACATCTCTGAAAAGATAATTTAATTTGTTAAATATTCTTTATATGGTAAAAGTGTCTAAATATAACAGATTTAGAGTTATGACAAAAAGTTATTTTTTAAAACCACTTTTTGACTATTTTCTTAAAATTGAGTCGAACGATTTCTTTTTAAATTTCAAATCATATAGCCCTTGAAATCCCTCAACTTTTGATCTATAACACTTTTTGCCCTAAAAATTACCGTTTGGAAGATATTAAGCGATAAAAAGTGCAACTCGTTTCAGCTCCGTATACGAAATATTTCATACTTATTGGAGTAAACAAGAAAAAACCAATTTGATGAAAAATATTCTCATTCGATCGTAACGAGTGATACACCAATCAAAAGGTATCGCAAAAACTTAGAAGATTGCATACCAAAACTTTCGAAATGTAGATTTGTTTGGGAGAGAAAGCAGTGAAAGTGTAAAAGTAAAAATTTAGAAAATTGGAGCTGCCGGATACGGTGGGGATAAAAGCCCCCGCCTGTCTTTCTAGTTTTATTCTAACTGAGAATACGCGTCGAATGACTTCTCATTTGTTGAAATCCGATGTCCTGTTAAAAAAAAATTCAAGAAACAGGATTTTCTTCTTCTTCCCAAAATGAAAATGTTTTTCCCTTTGTGGGCTTGTATGCATCCCATCTTAGATTTAGGATTTTGGAAACCCTATGGGTGTATTAAGTAGCTTGAAGTAGAAAACCTTTGTTCTACGACTTTTGGAAAAACCCGCTCGATTAGCGGAAAATCAAAAAATAAAGCCAGATTTAAAATGCTTATAGTATCTAAACAACTACTGCTACAGAAACGTGCTATACATCTCTGAAAAGATAATTTAATTTGCTAAATAGTCTTTATATGGTAAAATTCTCTGAATATAACAGATTTAGAGTTATGACAAAAAGTTATTTTTTAAAACCACTTTTTGACGATTTTCTCAAAATTGAGTCGAACGATTTCTTTTTAAATTTAAAATCATATAGCCCTTGAGATTCCTCAACTTTTGATCTATAACACTTTTTGCCCTAAAAATTACCGTTTGGAAGATATTAAGCGATAAAAAGTGCAACTCGTTTCAGCTCCGTATACGAAATATTTCATACTTGTTGGAATAAACAAGAAAAAACCAATTTGATGAAAAATATTCTTATTCGATCGTAACGAGTGATACACCAATCGAAAGGTATCACAAAAACTTAGAAGATTGCAGACCAAGACTTTCGAAATTTAGATTTGTTTGGGAGAAAAAGCAGTGAAAGTGTAAAAGTAAAAATTTAGAAAATTGGAGCTGCCGGATACGGTGGGGATAAAAGCCCCCGCCTGTTTTGCTAGTTTTATTCTTACTGAGAATACGCGTCGAATGACTTCTCATTTGTTGAAATCCGATGTCCTGTTCAAAAGTAATTCAAGAAACAGGATTTTCTTCTTCTTCCCAAAATGAAAATGTTTGTCCCTTTGTGGGCTTGTATGCATCCCATCTTAGATTTAGGGTTTTGGAAACCCTATGGGTGTATTAAGTAGCTTGAAGTAGAAAACCTTTGTTCTACGACTTTTGGAAAAACCCGCTAGTTTAGCGGAAAATCAAAAAATAAAGCCAGATTTAAAATGCTTATAGTATCTAAACAACTAATGCTACAGAAACGTGCTATACATCTCGGAAAAGATAATTTAATTTGCTAAATAGTCTTTATATGGTAAAATTTTCTGAATATAATAGATCTAGAGCTATGACAAAAAGTTATTTTTTAAAACCACTTTTTGACTATTTTCTCAAAATGGAGTTGAACGATTTCTTTTTAAATTTCAAATCATATAGCCCTTGAGATCCCTCAACTTTTGATCTATAACACTTTTTGCCCTAAAAATTACCGTTTGGAAGATATTAAGCGATAAAAAGTGCAACTCGTTTCAGCTCCGTATACGAAATATTTCATACTTATTGGAATAAACAAGAAAAAACCAATTTGATGAAAAATATTCTCATTCGGTCGTAACGAGTGATACACCAATCAAAAGGTATCGCAAAAACTTAGAAGATTGCATACCAAGACTTTCGAAATGTAGATTTGTTTGGGAGAAAAAGCAGTGAAAGTGTAAAAGTAAAAATTTAGAAAATTGGAGCTGCCGGATACGGTGGGGTTAAAAGCCCCCGCCTGTTTAGCTAGCTTTATTCTTACTGAGAATACGCGTCGAATGACTTCTCATTTATTGAAATCCAATGTCCCGTTCAAAAGTAATTCAAGAAACAGGATTTTCTTCTTCTTCCCAAAATGAAAATGTTTGTCCCTTTGTTTGTGGGTTTGTATGTATTCCATCTTAGATGTAGGGATTTGGAAACCCTATGGGTGTATTAAGTATCTTGAAGTAGAAATCCTTTGTTCTACGACTTTTGGAAAAACCCGCTAGTTTAGCGGAAAAAAAAAAAAGCCAGATTTAAAATGCTTATAGTATCTAAACAACTACTGCTACAGAAACGTGCTATACATCTCTGAAAAGATAATTTAATTTGTTAAATATTCTTTATATGGTAAAAGTGTCTAAATATAACAGATTTAGAGTTATGACAAAAAGTTATTTTTTAAAACCACTTTTTGACTATTTTCTTAAAATTGAGTCGAACGATTTCTTTTTAAATTTCAAATCATATAGCCCTTGAAATCCCTCAACTTTTGATCTATAACACTTTTTGCCCTAAAAATTACCGTTTGGAAGATATTAAGCGATAAAAAGTGCAACTCGTTTCAGCTCCGTATACGAAATATTTCATACTTATTGGAGTAAACAAGAAAAAACCAATTTGATGAAAAATATTCTCATTCGATCGTAACGAGTGATACACCAATCAAAAGGTATCGCAAAAACTTAGAAGATTGCATACCAAAACTTTCGAAATGTAGATTTGTTTGGGAGAGAAAGCAGTGAAAGTGTAAAAGTAAAAATTTAGAAAATTGGAGCTGCCGGATACGGTGGGGATAAAAGCCCCCGCCTGTCTTTCTAGTTTTATTCTTACTGAGAATACGCGTCGAATGACTTCTCATTTGTTGAAATCCGATGTCCTGTTCAAAAAAAATTCAAGAAACAGGATTTTCTTCTTCTTCCCAAAATGAAAATGTTTTTCCCTTTTTGGGCTTGTATGCATCCCATCTTAGATTTAGGGTTTTGGAAACCCTATGGGTGTATTAAGTAGCTTGAAGTAGAAAACCTTTGTTCTACGACTTTTGGAAAAACCCGCTCGATTAGCGGAAAATCAAAAAATAAAGCCAGATTTAAAATGCTTATAGTATCTAAACAACTAATACTACAGAAACGTGCTATACATCTCTGAAAAGATAATTTAATTTGCTAAATAGCCTTTATATGAAAAAAATTCTCTGAATATAACAGATTTAAAGTTATGACAAAAAGTTATTTCTTAAAACCACTTTTTGACTATTTTCTCAAAATGGAGTCGAACGATTTCTTTTTAAATTTCAAATCATATAGCCCTTGAGATTCCTCAACTTTTGATCTATACACTTTTTGCCCTAAAAATTACCGTTTGGAAGATATTAAGCGATAAAAACTGTAACTCGTTTCAGCTCCGTTTACGAAATATTTCGTACTTATTGGAACAAACAAGAAAAAACCAATTTGATGAAAAATATTCTCATTCGATCGTAACAAGTGATACACCAATCAAAAGGTATGGCAAAAACTTAGAAGATTGCATACCAAGACTTTCGAAATGTAGATTTGTTTGGGAGAAAAAGCAGTGAAAGTGTAAAAGTAAAAATTTAGAAAATTGGAGCTGCTGGATACGATGTTTAGCTAGTTTTATTCTTACGGAGAATACGCGTCGAATAACTTATCATTTGTTGAAATCCGATATCCCGTTCAAAAGTAATTCAAAAAACAGGATTTTCTTCTTCTTCCCTAAATGAAAATGTTTGTCTCTTTGTTTGTGGGTTTGTATGCATCCCATCTTAGTTTTAGGGTTTTGAAAACCCTATGGGTGTATTAAGTAGCTTGAAGTAGAAAACCTTTCTTCTACGACTTTTGGAAAAACCCGCTAGTTTAGCGGAAAATTAAAAAAAAAAAGCCAGATTTAAAAAACTTATAGTATCTAAACAACTAATGCTACAGAAACTTGCTATACATCTCGGAAAAGATAATTTAATTTGCTAAATATTCTTCATATAGTAAAATTTTCTGAATATAATAGATCTAGAGCTATGACAAAAAGTTATTTTTTAAAACCACTTTTTGACTATTTTCTTAAAATTGAGTCGAACGATTTCTTTTTAAATTTCAAATCATATAGCCCTTGAAATCCCTCAACTTTTGATCTATAACACTTTTTGCCCTAAAAATTACCGTTTGGAAGATATTAAGCGATAAAAAGTGCAACTCGTTTCAGCTCCGTATACGAAATATTTCATACTTGTTGGAATAAACAAGAAAAAACCAATTTGATGAAAAATATTCTTATTCGATCGTAACGAGTGATACACCAATCGAAAGGTATCACAAAAACTTAGAAGATTGCAGACCAAGACTTTCGAAATTTAGATTTGTTTGGGAGAAAAAGCAGTGAAAGTGATAAAGTTAAAATTTAGAAAATTGTAGCTGCTGGATACTGTGGGGATAAAAACAGGATTTTCTTCTTCTTCCCAAAATGAAAATGTTTGTCCCTTTGTTTGTGGGTTTGTATGCATCCCATCCTAGATTTAGGATTTTGGAAACCCTATGGGTGTATTAAGTAGCTTGAAGTAGAAAACCTTTGTTCTACGACTTTTGGAAAAACCCGCTCGTTTAGCGGAAAATCAAAAAATAAAGCCAGATTTAAAATGCTTATAGTATCTAAACAACTAATGCTACAGAAACGTGCTATACATCACTAAAAAGATAATTTAATTTGCTAAATAGTCTTTATATGGTAAAATTCTCTGAATATAACAGATTTAGAGTTATGACAAAAAGTTATTTTTTAAAACCACTTTTTGACGATTTTCTCAAAATTGAGTCGAACGATTTCTTTTTAAATTTAAAATCATATAGCCCTTGAGATCCCTCAACTTTTGATCTATAACACTTTTTGCCCTAAAAATTACCGTTTGGAAGATATTAAGCGATAAAAAGTGCAACTCGTTACAGCTCCGTATACGAAATATTTCATACTGTTTGGAATAAACAAGAAAAAAACAATTTGATGAAAAATATTCTCATTCGATCGTAACGAGTAATACACCAATCAAAAGGTATCGCAAAAACTTAGAAGATTGCATACCAAGACTTTCGAAATGTAGATTTGTTTGGGAGAAAAAGCAGTGAAAGTGTAAAAGAAAAAATTTAGAAAATTGGAGCTGCCGGATACGGTGGGGATAAAAGCCCCCGCCTGTTTTGCTAGTTTTATTCTTACTGAGAATACGCGTCGAATGACTTCTCATTTGTTGAAATCCGATGTCCTGTTCAGAAGTAATTCAAGAAACAGGATTTTCTTCTTCTTCCCAAAATGAAAATGTTTGTCCCTTTGTGGGCTTGTATGCATCCCATCTTAGATTTAGGGTTTTGGAAACCCTATGGGTGTATTAAGTAGCTTGAAGTAGAAAACCTTTGTTCTACGACTTTTGGAAAAACCCGCTAGTTTAGCGGAAAATCAAAAAATAAAGCCAGATTTAAAATGCTTATAGTATCTAAACAACTAATGCTACAGAAACGTGTTATACATCTCGGAAAAGATAATTTAATTTGCTAAATAGTCTTTATATGGTAAAATTTTCTGAATATAATAGATCTAGCGCTATGACAAGAAATTATTTTTTAAAACCACTTTTTGACTATTTTCTCAAAATTGAGTCGAACGATTTCTTTTTAAATTTAAAATCATATAGCCCTTGAGATCCCTCAACTTTTGATCTATAACACTTTTTGCCCTAAAAATTACCGTTTGGAAGATATTAAGCGATAAAAAGTGCAACTCGTTTCAGCTCCGTTTACGAAATATTTCATACTGTTTGGAATAAACAAGAAAAAAACAATTTGATGAAAAATATTCTCATTCGATCGTAACGAGTAATACACCAATCAAAAGGTATCGCAAAAACTTAGAAGATTGCATACCAAGACTTTCGAAATGTAGATTTGTTTGGGAGAAAAAGCAGTGAAAGTGTAAAAGAAAAAATTTAGAAAATTGGAGCTGCCGGATACGGTGGGGATAAAAGCCCCCGCCTGTTTTGCTAGTTTTATTCTTACTGAGAATACGCGTCGAATGACTTCTCATTTGTTGAAATCCGATGTCCTGTTCAGAAGTAATTCAAGAAACAGGATTTTCTTCTTCTTCCCAAAATGAAAATGTTTGTCCCTTTGTGGGCTTGTATGCATCC
Source organism: Drosophila subpulchrella (assembly GCF_014743375.2). NCBI lineage: Eukaryota > Metazoa > Arthropoda > Insecta > Diptera > Drosophilidae > Drosophila > Drosophila subpulchrella. The sequence continues at coordinate 140,698 of NW_023665693.1, read as the reverse complement.
CATCTTAGATTTAGGGTTTTGGAAACCCTATGGGTGTATTAAGTAGCTTGAAGTAGAAAACCTTTGTTCTACGACTTTTGGAAAAACCCGCTAGTTTAGCGGAAAATCAAAAAATAAAGCCAGATTTAAAATGCTTATAGTATCTAAACAACTAATGCTACAGAAACGTGTTATACATCTCGGAAAAGATAATTTAATTTGCTAAATAGTCTTTATATGGTAAAATTTTCTGAATATAATAGATCTAGCGCTATGACAAAAAATTATTTTTTAAAACCACTTTTTGACTATTTTCTCAAAATGGAGTAGAACGATTTCTTTTTAAATTTCAAATCATATAGCCCTTGAGATCCCTCAACTTTTGATCTATAACACTTTTTGCCCTAAAAATTACCGTTTGGAAGATATTAAGCGATAAAAAGTGCAACTCGTTTCAGCTCCGTTTACGAAATTTTTCATACTTATTGGAACAAACAAGAAAAAACCAATTTGATGAAAAATATTCTCATTCGATCGTAACGAGTGATACACCAATCAAAAGGTATCGCAAAAACTTAGAAGATTGCATACTAAGTCTTTCGAAATGTAGATTTGTTTGGGAGAAAAAGCAGTGAAAGGGTAAAAATACAAATTTAGAAAATTGGTGCTGCTGGATACAGTGGGGATAAAAGCCCCCGTCTGTTTAGCTAGTTTTATTCTTACTGAGAATACGCGTCGAATGACTTCTCATTTATTGAAATCCAATGTCCCGTTCAAAAGTAATTCAAGAAACAGGATTTTCTTCTTCTTCCCAAAATGAAAATGTTTGTCCCTTTGTTTGTGGGTTTGTATGCATTCCATCTTAGATGTAGGGATTTGGAAACCCTATGGGTGTATTAAGTATCTTGAAGTAGAAAACTTTTGTTCTACGACTTTTGGAAAAACCCGCTAGTTTAGCGGAAAATAAAAAAAAGCCAGATTTAAAATGCTTATAGTATCTAAACAACTACTGCTACAGAAACGTGCTATACATATCTGAAAAGATAATTTAATTTGTTAAATATTCTTTATATGGTAAAAGTTTCTAAATATAACAGATTTAGAGTTATGACAAAAAGTTATTTTTTAAAACCACTTTTTGACTATTTTCTCAAAATTGAGTCGAACGATTTCTTTTTAAATTTCAAATCATATAGCCCTTGAGATCCCTCAACTTTTGATTTATAACACTTTTTGTCCTAAAAATTACCGTTTGGAAGATATTAAGCGATAAAAAGTGCAACTCGTTTCAGCTCCGTATACGAAATATTTCATACTTATTGGAATAAACAAGAAAAAACCAATTTGATGAAAAATATTCTGATTCGATCGTAACGAGTGATACACCAATCGAAAGGTATCGCAAAAACTTAGAAGATTGCATACCAAGACTTTCGAAATGTAGATTTGTTTGGCAGAAAAAGCAGTGAAAGTGTAAAAGTAAAAATTTAGAACATTGAAGCTGCTAGATACGGTGGGGATAAAAGCCCCCGTCTGTTTAGCTAGTTTTATTCTTGCGGAGAATACGCGTCGATAACTTCTCATTTGTTGAAATCCGATGTCCCGTTCAAAAGTAATTCAAGAAACAGGATTTTCTTCTTCTTCCCAAAATGAAAATGTTTGTCCCTTTGTTTGTGGGTTTGTATGCATCCCATCTTAGATTTAGGGTTTTGGAAACCCTATGGGTGTATTAAGTAGCTTGAAGTAGAAAACCTTTGTTCTACGACTTTTGGAAAAACCCGCTAGTTTAGCGGAAAATAAAAAAAAAGCCAGATTTAAAAAGCTTATAGTATCTAAACAACTAATGCTACAGAAACGTGCTATACATCTCTGGAAAGATAATTTAATTTGCTAAATTTTCTTTATATAGTAAAATTGTCTGAATATAACAAATTTAGAGTTATGACAAAAAGTTATTTTTTAAAACCACTTTTTGACTATTTTCTCAAAATTGAGTCGAACGATTTCTTTTTAAATTTCAAATCATATAGCCCTTGAGATCCCTCAACTTTTGATCTATAACACTTTTTGCCCTAAAAATTATCGTTTGGAAGATATTAAGCGATAAAAAGTGCAACTCGTTTCAGCTCCGTATACGAAATATTTCATACTTATTGGAATAAACAAGAAAAAACCAATTTGATGAAAAATGTTCTCATTCGAACGTAACGAGTGATACACCAATCGAAAGGTATCGCAAAAACTTAGAAGATTGCATACCAAGACTTTCGAAATGTAGATTTGTTTGGCAGAAAAAGCAGTGAAAGTGTAAAAGTAAAAATTTAGAACATTGGAGCTGCTAGATACGGTGGGGATAAAAGCCCCCGTCTGTTTAGCTAGTTTTATTCTTGCGGAGAATACGCGTCGATAACTTCTCACTTGTTGAAATCCGATGTCCCGTTCAAAAGTAATTCAAGAAACAGGATTTTCTTCTTCTTCCCAAAATGAAAATGTTTGTCCCTTTGTTTGTGGGTTTGTATGCATCCATCTTAGATTTGGGGTTTTGGAAACCCTATGGGTGTATTAATTAGCTTGAAGTAGAAAACCTTTGTTCTACGACTTTTAGAAAAACCCGCTAGTTTAGCGGAAAATCTAAAAATAAAGCCAGATTTAAAATGCTTATAGTATCTAAACAACTAATGCTACAGAAACGTGCTATACATCTCTGAAAAGATAATTTAATTTGCTAAATATTTTTATATGAAAAAATTGTCTGAATATAACAGATTTAGAGTTATGACAAAAAGTTATTTTTTAAAACCACTTTTTGACTATTTCTCTCAAAATTGAGTCGAACGATTTCTTTTTAAATTTCAAATCATATAGCCCTTGAGAGTCCTCAACTTTTGATCTATAACACTTTTTGCCCTAAAAATTACCGTTTGGGAGATATTAAGCGATAAAAAGTGCAACTCGTTTCAGCTCCGTATACGAAATATTTCATACTTATTGGAATAAACAAGAAAAAACCAATTTGATGAAAAATATTCTCATTCGAACGTAACGAGTGATACACCATTCGAAAGGTATCGCAAAAACTTAGAAGATTGCATACCAAGACTTTCGAAATGTAGATTTGTTTGGCAGAAAAAGCAGTGAAAGTGTAAAAGTAAACATTTAGAAAATTAGAGCTGCCGGATACGTTGGGGATAAAAGCCCCCGTCTGTTTAGCTAGTTTTATTCTTACGGAGAACACGCGTCGAATGACTTCTCATTTGTTGAAATCCGATGTCCTGTTCAAAATTAATTCAAGAAACAGGATTTTCTTCTTCTTCCCAAAATGAAAATGTTTGTCCCTTTGTTTGTGGGTTTGTATGCATCCCATCTTAGATTTAGGGTTTTGGAAACCCTATGGGTGTATTAAGTAGCTTGAAGTAGAAAACCTTTGTTCTACGACTTTTGGAAAAACCCGCTAGTTTAGCGGAAAATAAAAAAAAAGCCAGATTTAAAATGCTTATAGCATCCAAACAACTAACGCTACAGAAACGTGCTATACATCTCTGAAAAGATAATTTAATTTGCTAAATTTTCTTTATATAGTAAAATTGTCTGAATATAACAAATTTAGAGTTATGACAAAAAGTTATTTTTTAAAACCACTTTTTGACTTTTTTCTCAAAATTGAGTAGAACGATTTCTTTTTAAATTCCAAATCATATAGCCCTTGAGATCCCTCAACTTTTGATCTATAACACTTTTTGCCCTAAAAATTACCGTTTGGAAGATATTAAGCGATAAAAAGTGCAACTCGTTTCAGCTCCGTATACGAAATATTTCATACTTATTGGAATAAACAAGAAAAAACCAATTTGATGAAAAATATTCTCATTCGAACGTAACGAGTGATACACCAATCGAAAGGTATCGCAAAAACTTAGAAGATTGCATACCAAGACTTTCGAAATGTAGATTTGTTTGGGAGAAAAAGCAGTGAAAGTGTAAAAGTAAACATTTAGAAAATTGGAGCTGCCGGATACGGTGGGGATAAAAGCCCCCGTCTGTTTAGCTAGTTTTATTCTTGCGGAGAAAACGCGTCGATAACTTCTCATTTGTTGAAATCCGATGACCCGTTCAAAAGTAATTCGAAGAAACAGGATTTTCTTCTTCTTCCCAAAATGAAAATGTTTATCCCTTTGTTTGTGGGTTTGTATGCATCCCATCCTAGATTTAGGGTTTTGGAAACCCTATGGGTGTATTGATTAGCTTGAAGTAGAAAACCTTTGTTCTACGACTTGTAGAAAAACCCGCTAGTTTAGCGGAAAATCAAAAAATAAATCCAGATTGCTTATAGTATCTAAACAACTAATGCTACAGAAACGTGCTATACATCTCTGAAAAGATAATTTAATTTGCTAAATATTTTTTATATGAAAAAATTGTCTGAATATAACAGATTTAGAGTTATGACAAAAAGTTATTTTTTAAAACCACTTTTTGACTATTTTCTCAAAATTGAGTCGAACGATTTCTTTTTAAATTTCAAATCATATAGCCCTTGAGATCCCTCAACTTTTGATCTATAACACTTTTTGCCCTAAAAATTACCGTTTGGAAGAAATTAAGCGATAAAAAGTGCATCTCGTTTCAGCTCCGTATACGAAATATTTCATACTTATTGGAATTAACAAGAAAAAACCAATTTGATGAAAAATATTCTTATTCGATCGTAGCGAGTGATACACCAATCGAAAGGTATCGCAAAAACTTAGAAGATTGCATACCAAGACTTTCGAAATGTAGATTTGTTTGGGAGAAAAAGCAGTGAAAGTGTAAAAGTAAAAATTTAGAAAATTGGAGCTGCTGGATACGGTGGGGATAAAAGCCCCCGTCTGTTTAGCTAGTTTTATTCTTACTGAGAATACGCGTCGAATGACTTCTCATTTGTTGAAATCCAATGTCCCGTTCAAAAGTAATTCAAGAAACAGGATTTTCTTCTTCTTTCCATAATGAAAATGTTTGTCCCTTTGTTTGTGGGTTTGTATGCATCCCATCATAGATTTAGGGTTTTGGAAACCATATGGGTGTATTAAGTAGCTTGAAGTAGAAAACCTTTGTTCTACGACTTTTGGAAAAACCCGCTAGTTAAGCGGAAAATCAAAAAATAAAGCCAGATTGCTTATAGTATCTAAACAACTAATGCTACAGAAAAGTGCTATACATCTCTGAAAAGATAATTTAATTTGCTAAATATTTTGCATATGAAAAAATTGTCTGAATATAACAGATTTAGAGTTATGACAAAAAGTTATTTTTTAAAACCACTTTTTGACTATTTCTCTCAAAATTGAGTCGAACGATTTCTTTTTAAATTTCAAATCATATAGCCCTTGAGAGTCCTCAACTTTTGATCTATAACACTTTTTGCCCTAAAAATTACCGTTTGGGAGATATTAAGCGATAAAAAGTGCAACTCGTTTCAGCTCCGTATACGAAATATTTCATACTTATTGGAATAAACAAGAAAAAACCAATTTGATGAAAAATATTCTCATTCGAACGTAACGAGTGATACACCATTCGAAAGGTATCGCAAAAACTTAGAAGATTGCATACCAAGACTTTCGAAATGTAGATTTGTTTGGCAGAAAAAGCAGTGAAAGTGTAAAAGTAAAAATTTAGAACATTGGAGCTGCTAGATACGGTGGGGATAAAAGCCCCCGTCTGTTTAGCTAGTTTTATTCTTGCGGAGAATACGCGTCGATAACTTCTCACTTGTTGAAATCCGATGTCCCGTTCAAAAGTAATTCAAGAAACAGGATTTTCTTCTTCTTCCCAAAATGAAAATGTTTGTCCCTTTGTTTGTGGGTTTGTATGCATCCATCTTAGATTTGGGGTTTTGGAAACCCTATGGGTGTATTAATTAGCTTGAAGTAGAAAACCTTTGTTCTACGACTTTTAGAAAAACCCGCTAGTTTAGCGGAAAATCTAAAAATAAAGCCAGATTTAAAATGCTTATAGTATCTAAACAACTAATGCTACAGAAACGTGCTATACATCTCTGAAAAGATAATTTAATTTGCTAAATATTTTTATATGAAAAAATTGTCTGAATATAACAGATTTAGAGTTATGACAAAAAGTTATTTTTTAAAACCACTTTTTGACTATTTCTCTCAAAATTGAGTCGAACGATTTCTTTTTAAATTTCAAATCATATAGCCCTTGAGAGTCCTCAACTTTTGATCTATAACACTTTTTGCCCTAAAAATTACCGTTTGGGAGATATTAAGCGATAAAAAGTGCAACTCGTTTCAGCTCCGTATACGAAATATTTCATACTTATTGGAATAAACAAGAAAAAACCAATTTGATGAAAAATATTCTCATTCGAACGTAACGAGTGATACACCATTCGAAAGGTATCGCAAAAACTTAGAAGATTGCATACCAAGACTTTCGAAATGTAGATTTGTTTGGCAGAAAAAGCAGTGAAAGTGTAAAAGTAAACATTTAGAAAATTAGAGCTGCCGGATACGTTGGGGATAAAAGCCCCCGTCTGTTTAGCTAGTTTTATTCTTACGGAGAACACGCGTCGAATGACTTCTCATTTGTTGAAATCCGATGTCCTGTTCAAAATTAATTCAAGAAACAGGATTTTCTTCTTCTTCCCAAAATGAAAATGTTTGTCCCTTTGTTTGTGGGTTTGTATGCATCCCATCTTAGATTTAGGGTTTTGGAAACCCTATGGGTGTATTAAGTAGCTTGAAGTAGAAAACCTTTGTTCTACGACTTTTGGAAAAACCCGCTAGTTTAGCGGAAAATAAAAAAAAAGCCAGATTTAAAATGCTTATAGCATCCAAACAACTAACGCTACAGAAACGTGCTATACATCTCTGAAAAGATAATTTAATTTGCTAAATTTTCTTTATATAGTAAAATTGTCTGAATATAACAAATTTAGAGTTATGACAAAAAGTTATTTTTTAAAACCACTTTTTGACTTTTTTCTCAAAATTGAGTAGAACGATTTCTTTTTAAATTCCAAATCATATAGCCCTTGAGATCCCTCAACTTTTGATCTATAACACTTTTTGCCCTAAAAATTACCGTTTGGAAGATATTAAGCGATAAAAAGTGCAACTCGTTTCAGCTCCGTATACGAAATATTTCATACTTATTGGAATAAACAAGAAAAAACCAATTTGATGAAAAATATTCTCATTCGAACGTAACGAGTGATACACCAATCGAAAGGTATCGCAAAAACTTAGAAGATTGCATACCAAGACTTTCGAAATGTAGATTTGTTTGGGAGAAAAAGCAGTGAAAGTGTAAAAGTAAACATTTAGAAAATTGGAGCTGCCGGATACGGTGGGGATAAAAGCCCCCGTCTGTTTAGCTAGTTTTATTCTTGCGGAGAAAACGCGTCGATAACTTCTCATTTGTTGAAATCCGATGACCCGTTCAAAAGTAATTCGAAGAAACAGGATTTTCTTCTTCTTCCCAAAATGAAAATGTTTATCCCTTTGTTTGTGGGTTTGTATGCATCCCATCCTAGATTTAGGGTTTTGGAAACCCTATGGGTGTATTGATTAGCTTGAAGTAGAAAACCTTTGTTCTACGACTTGTAGAAAAACCCGCTAGTTTAGCGGAAAATCAAAAAATAAATCCAGATTGCTTATAGTATCTAAACAACTAATGCTACAGAAACGTGCTATACATCTCTGAAAAGATAATTTAATTTGCTAAATATTTTTTATATGAAAAAATTGTCTGAATATAACAGATTTAGAGTTATGACAAAAAGTTATTTTTTAAAACCACTTTTTGACTATTTTCTCAAAATTGAGTCGAACGATTTCTTTTTAAATTTCAAATCATATAGCCCTTGAGATCCCTCAACTTTTGATCTATAACACTTTTTGCCCTAAAAATTACCGTTTGGAAGAAATTAAGCGATAAAAAGTGCATCTCGTTTCAGCTCCGTATACGAAATATTTCATACTTATTGGAATTAACAAGAAAAAACCAATTTGATGAAAAATATTCTTATTCGATCGTAGCGAGTGATACACCAATCGAAAGGTATCGCAAAAACTTAGAAGATTGCATACCAAGACTTTCGAAATGTAGATTTGTTTGGGAGAAAAAGCAGTGAAAGTGTAAAAGTAAAAATTTAGAAAATTGGAGCTGCTGGATACGGTGGGGATAAAAGCCCCCGTCTGTTTAGCTAGTTTTATTCTTACTGAGAATACGCGTCGAATGACTTCTCATTTGTTGAAATCCAATGTCCCGTTCAAAAGTAATTCAAGAAACAGGATTTTCTTCTTCTTTCCATAATGAAAATGTTTGTCCCTTTGTTTGTGGGTTTGTATGCATCCCATCATAGATTTAGGGTTTTGGAAACCATATGGGTGTATTAAGTAGCTTGAAGTAGAAAACCTTTGTTCTACGACTTTTGGAAAAACCCGCTAGTTAAGCGGAAAATCAAAAAATAAAGCCAGATTGCTTATAGTATCTAAACAACTAATGCTACAGAAAAGTGCTATACATCTCTGAAAAGATAATTTAATTTGCTAAATATTTTGCATATGAAAAAATTGTCTGAATATAACAGATTTAGAGTTATGACAAAAAGTTATTTTTTAAAACCACATTTTGACTATTTTCTCAAAATTGAGTCGAACGATTTCTTTTTAAATTTCAAATCATATAGCCCTTGAGAGTCCTCAACTTTTGATCTATAACACTTTTTGCCCTAAAAATTGCCGTTTGGAAGATATTAAGCGATAAAAAGTGCAACTCGTTTCAGCTCCGTATACGAAATATTTCATACTTATTGGAATAAACAAGAAAAAACCAATTTGATGAAAAATATTCTTATTCGATCGTAACGAGTGATACACCAATCGAAAGGTATCGCAAAAACTTAGAAGATTGCATACCAAGACTTTCGAAATGTAGATTTGTTTGGGAGAAAAAGCAGTGAAAGTGTAAAAGTAAAAATTTAGAAAATTGGAGCTGCTGGATACGGTGGGGATAAAAGTCCCCGTCTGTTTAGCTAGTTTTATTCTTGCGGAGAATACGCGTCGATGACTTCTCATTTGTTGAAATCCGATGTCCCGTTCAAAAGAAATTCGAGAAACAGGATTTTCTTCTTTTTCCCAAAATGAAAATGTTTGTCCCTTTGCTTGTGGGTTTGTATGCATCCCATCTTAGATGGGGTTTTAGATGTAGGGTTTTGGAAACCCTATGGGTGTATTAAGTAGCTTGAAGTAGAAAACCTTTGTTCTACGACTTTTGAAAAAACCCGCTCGTTTAGCGGAAAATCAAAAAAAAAGCCAGATTTAAAATGCTTATAGTATCTAAACAACTAATGCTACAGAAACGTGCTATACATCTCTGAAAAGATAATTTAATTTGCTAAATATTCTTCATATTTTCTGAATATAACAGATTTAGAGTTATGACAAAAAGTTATTTTTTAAAACCACTTTTTGACTATTTTCTCAAAATTGAGTCGAACGATTTCTTTTTAAATTTCAAATCATATAGCCCTTGAGATCCCTCAACTTTTGATCTATAACACTTTTTGCCCTAAAAATTACCGTTTGGAAGATATTAAGCGATAAAAAGTGCAACTCGTTTCAGCTCCGTATACGAAATATTTCATACTTATTGGAATAAACAAGAAAAAACCAATTTTATGAAAAATATTCTTATTGGATCGTAGCGAGTGATACACCAATCGAAAGGTATCGTAAAAACTTAGAAGATTGCATACCAAGACTTTCGAAATGTAGATTTGTTTGGGAGAAAAAGCAGTGAAAGTGTAAAAGTAAAAATTTAGAAAATTGGAGCTGCTGGATACGGTGGGGATAAAAGCCCCCGTCTGTTTAGCTAGTTTTATTCTTACTGAGAATACGCGTCGAATGGCTTCTCGTTTGTTGAAATCCGATGTCCCGTTCAACAGTAATTCAAGAAACAGGATTTTCTTCTTCTTCCCATAATGAAAATGTTTGTCCCTTTGTTTGTGGGTTTGTATGCATCCCATCTTAGATGGGGTTTTAGATGTAGGGTTTTGGAAACCCTATGGGTGTATTAAGTAGCTTGAAGTAGAAAACCTTTGTTCTACGACTTTTGAAAAAACCCGCTCGTTTAGCGGAAAATCAAAAAAAAAGCCAGATTTAAAATGCTTATAGTATCTAAACAACTAATGCTACAGAAACGTGCTATACATCTCTGAAAAGATAATTTAATTTGCTAAATATTCCTTATACGGTTAAAATTGTCTAAATATAACAGATTTAGAGTTATGACAAAAAGTTATTTTTTAAAACCACTTTTTGACTATTTTCTCAATATTGAGTCGAACGATTTCTTTTTAAATTTCAAATCATATAGCCCTTAAGATTCCTCAACTTTTGATCTGTAACACTTTTTGCCCTAAAAATTACAGTTTGGAAGATATTAAGCGATAAAAAGTGCAACTCGTTTCAGCTCGGTATACGAAATATTTCATACTTATTGGAATAAACAAGAAAAAACCAATTTGATGAAAAATATTCTTATTCGATCGTAGCGAGTGATACACCAATCGAAAGGTATCGCAAAAACTTTGAAGATTGCATACCAAGACTTTCGAAATGTAGATTTGTTTGGGAGAAAAAGCAGTGAAAGTGTAAAAGTAAAAATTTTGAAAATTGGAGCTGCTGGATACGGTGGGGATAAAAGCCCCCGTCTGTTTAGCTAGTTTTATTCTTACTGAGAATACGCGTCGAATGACTTCTCATTTGTTGAAATCCGATGTCACGTTCAAAAGTAATTCAAGAAACAGGATTTTCTTCTTCTTCTTAAAATGAAAATGTTTGTCCCTTTGTTTGTGGGTTTGTATGCATCCCATCTTAGATTTAGGGTTTGGAAACCCTATGGGTGTATTAAGTAGCTTGAAGTAGAAAACCTTTGTTCTACGACTTTTGAAAAAACCCTCTCGTTCAGCGGAAAATCAAAAAAAATAGTATCTAAACAACTAATGCTACAGAAACGTGCTATACATCTCTGAAAAGATAATTTAATTTGCTAAATATTCTTCATATTGTAAAATTGTCTGAATATAATAGATTTAGAGTTATGACAAAAAGTAATTTTTTAAAACCACTTTTTGACTATTTTCTCAAAATTGAGTCGAACGATTTCTTTTTAAATTTCAAATCATATAGCCCTTGAGATCTTTCAACTTTTGATCTATAACACTTTTTGCCCTAAAAATTACCGTTTGGAAGATATTAAGCGATAAAAAGTGCAACTCGTTTCAGCTCCGTATACGAAATATTTCATACTTGTTGGAATAAACAAGAAAAAACCTATTTGATGAAAAATATTCTAATTCGAAAAGGAGTGACCAATCGAAAGGTATCGCAAAAACTTAGAAGATTGCATACCAAGACTTTCGAAATGTAGATTTGTTTGGGAGAAAAAGCAGTGAAAGTGTAAAAGTTAAAATTTAGAAAATTGGAGCTGCTGGATACGGTGGGGATAAAAACATGATTTTCTTCTTCTTCCCAAAATGAAAATGTTTGTCCCTTTGTTTGTGGGTTTGTATGCATCCCATCTTAGATTTAGGGTTTTGGGTGTATTAAGTAGCTTGAAGTAGAAAACCTTTGTTCTACGACTTTTGAAAAAACCCTCTCGTTCAGCGGAAAATCAAAAAAAAAACCAGATTTAAAATGCTTATAGTATCTAAACAACTAATGCTACAGAAACGTTCTATATATCTCTGAAAAGATAATTTAATTTGCTAAATATTCTTCATATTGTAAAATTGTCTGAATATAATAGAGTTAGAGTTATGACAAAAAGAAATTTTTTAAAACCACTTTTTGACTATTTTCTCAAAATTGAGTCGAACGATTTCTTTTTAAATTTCAAATCATATAGCCCTTGAGATCCCTCAACTTTTGATCTATAACACTTTTTGCCCTAAAAATTACCGTTTGAAAGATATTAAGCGATAAAAAGTGCAACTCGTTTCAGCTCCGTATACGAAATATTTCATACTTGTTGGAATAAACAAGAAAAAACCTATTTGATGAAAAATATTCTAATTCGAAAAGGAGTGATACACCAATCGAAAGGTATCGCAAAAACTTAGAAGATTGCATACCAAGACTTTCGAAATGTAGATTTGTTTTGGAGAAAAAGCAGTGAAAGTGTAAAAGTTAAAATTTAGAAAATTGGAGCTGCTGGATACGGTGGGGATAAAAACATGATTTTCTTCTTCTTCCCAAAATGAAAATGTTTGTCCCTTTGTTTGTGGGTTTGTATGCATCCCATCTTAGATTTAGGGTTTTGGAAACCCTATGGGTGTATTAAGTAGCTTGAAGTAGAAAACCTTTGTTCTACGACTTTTGGAAAAACCCGCTAGTTTAGCGGAAAATCAAAAAAAAAAAGATTTAAACAACTAATGCTACAGAAACGTGCTATACGTCTCTGAAAAGATAATTTAATTTGCTAAATATTCTTCGAATGGTTAAAATTGTCTAAATATAACAGATTTAGAGTTATGACAAAAAGTTATTTTTTAAAACAACTTTTTGACTATTTACTCAAAATTGAGTCGAACGATTTCTTTTTAAATTTCAAATCATTTGGCCCTTGAGATACCTCAACTTTTGATCTATAACTTTTTTTGGCCTAAAAATTACCGTTTGGAATATATTAAGCGATAAAAAGTGCAACTCGTTTCAGCTCCGTATACGAAATATTCCATACTTATTGAAATAAACAAGAAAAAACCAATTTGATGAAAAAAATTCTTATTCGATCGTAGCGAGTGATGCACCAATCGAAAGGTATCGCAAAAACTTAGAAGATTCCATACCAAGACTTTCGAAATGTAGATTTGTTTGGGAGAAAAAGCAGTGAAAGTGTAAAAGTAAAAATTTTGAAAATTGGAGCTGCTGGATACGGTGGGGATAAAAGCCCCCGTCTGTTTAGCTAGTTTTATTCTTACTGAGAATACGCGTCGAATGGCTTCTCGTTTGTTGAAATCCGATGTCCCGTTCAACAGTAATTCAAGAAACAGGATTTTCTTCTTCTTCCCATAATGAAAATGTTTGTCCCTTTGTTTGTGGGTTTGTATGCATCCCATCTTAGATGGGGTTTTAGATGTAGGGTTTTGGAAACCCCATGGGTGTATTAAGTAGCTTGAAGTAGAAAACCTTTGTTCTACGACTTTTGAAAAAACCCGCTCGTTTAGCGGAAAATCAAAAAAAAGCCAGATTTAAAATGCTTATAGTATCTAAACAACTAATGCTACAGAAACATGCTATACATCTCTGAAAAGATAATTTAATTTGCTAAATATTCCTTATATGGTTAAAATTGTCTAAATATAACAGATTTAGAGTTATGACAAAAAGGTTTTTTTTAAAACCACTTTTTGACTATTTTCTCAAAATTGAGTCGAACGATTTCTTTTTAAATTTCAAATCATATAGCCCTTAAGATTCCTCAACTTTTGATCTGTAACACTTTTTGCCCTAAAAATTACAGTTTGGAAGATATTAAGCGATAAAAAGTGCAACTCGTTTCAGCTCCGTATACGAAATATTTCATACTTATTGGAATAAACAAGAAAAAACCAATTTGATGAAAAATATTCTTATTCGATCGTAGCGAGTGATACACCAATCGAAAGGTATCGCAAAAACTTTGAAGATTGCATACCAAGACTTTCGAAATGTAGATTTGTTTGGGAGAAAAAGCAGTGAAAGTGTAAAAGTAAGAATTTAGAACATTGGAGCTGCTAGATACGGTGGAGATAAAAGCCCCCGTCTGTTTAGCTAGTTTTATTCTTGCGGAGAATACGCGTCGATGTCTTCTCATTTGTTGAAATCCGATGTCCCCTTTCAAAAGTAATTCAAGAAACAGGATTTTCTTCTTCTTCCCAAAATGAAAATGTTTGTCCCTTTGTTTGTGGGTTTGTATGCATCCCATCTTAGATTTAGGGTTTTGGAAACCCTATGGGTGTATTGATTAGCTTGAAGTAGAAAACCTTTGTTCTACTACTTTTGGAAAAACCCGCTAGTTTAGCGGAAAATCAAAAAAAAAAAACAGTTTTAAAATGCTTAAAGTATCTAAACAACTAATGCTACAGAAACGTGAAAAGATAATTTAATTTGCTAAATATTCTTCATATAGTAAAATTGTCTGAATATAATAGATTTAGAGTTATGACAAAAGTTATTTTTATACCCTTGCAGAGGGTATATTGATTTCAGTCAGAAGTTTGCAACGCAGTGAAGGAGACGTTTCCGACCCCATAAAGTATATATATTCTTGATCAGCATGACTAGACGAGTCGATCTAGCCATGTCCGTCTGTCCGTCTGTCCGTCTGTCCGTCTGTCCGTCCGTTTCTACGCAAACTAGTCTCTCAGTTTTAAAGCTATCGGGCTGAAACTTTCCCAAAAGTCTTATATCTTTCGCAGGTAGTATATAAGTCGGAACCAGCCGGATCGGACAACTATAACTTATAGCTCCCATAGGAATAATCGGACAAATAAATGAAAAAAAATTATATCTTTGGTGTTTTTTAGCATATAACCTCCTAAGCTTGGAAATAACAATTTTTAAATAATTTTAAATTTTGAATTAAATTTTATCCAAATCGGACGACTATATCATATAGCTGCCATAGGAACGATCGGAAAATTTGTGGAAAAATAATATGAAAAAAATTATAGCTTCGGTGTTTTTCAACATATAACCTCTAACGCTTGGAAATAACATTTTTTATTTAGTTCTGAATTTCGAATTAAATTTTATCAAAATCGGACGACTATGTCATATAGCTGCCATAGGAACGATTGGAAAATTGGTAGGAAAATAATATGAAACAAATTATAGCTTCGGTGTTTTTTGACATATTATCTTATACTATTGGGAATATCATTTTTTGTGTTTTTAAATTTAATAATTATAGCTGCAAGGGTATATAAGCTTCGGCTTGCCGAAGCTAACTTCCTTTCTTGTTTAAAACCACTTTTTGACTATTTTCTTGAGATTCCTCAACTTTTGATCTATAACACTTTTTGCCCTAAAAATTACCGTTTGAAAGATATTAAGCAATAAAAAGTGCAACTCGTTTCAGCTCCGTATACGAAATATTTCATACTTATTGGAATAAACAAGAAAAAACCAATTTGATGAAAAATATTTTTATTCGATCGTAGCGAGTGATACACCAATCGAAAGGTATCGCAAAAACTTTGAAGATTGCATACCAAGACTTTCGAAATGTAGATTTGTTTGGGAGAAACAGCAGTGAAAGTGTAAAAGTAAAAATTTAGAAAATTGGAGCTGCTGGATACGGTGGGGATAAAAGCCCCCGTCTTTTTAGCTAGTTTTATTCTTACTGAGAATACGCGTCGAATGACTTCTCATTTGTTGAAATCCGATGTCACGTTCAAAAGTAATTCAAGAAACAGGATTTTCTTCTTCTTCCCAAAATGAAAATGTTTGTCCCTTTGTTTGTGGGTTTGTATGCATCCCATCTTAGATTTAGGGTTTTGGAAACCCTATGGGTGTATTAAGTAGCTTGAAGTAGAAAACCTTTGTTCTACGACTTTTGAAAAAACCCTCTCGTTCAGCGGAAAATCAAAAAAAAAGCCAGATTTAAAATGCTTATAGTATCTAAACAACTAATGCTACAGAAACGTACTATATATCTCTGAAAAGATAATTTAATTTGCTAAATATTCTTCATATTGTAAAATTGTCTGAATATAATAGATTTAGAGTTATGACAAAAAGTAATTTTTTAAAACCACTTTTTGACTATTTTCTCAAAATTGAGTCGAACGATTTCTTTTTAAATTTCAAATCATATAGCCCTTAAGATCCCTCAACTTTTGATCTATAACACTTTTTGCCCTAAAAATTACCGTTTGGAAGATATTAAGCGATAAAAAGTGCAACTCGTTTCAGCTCCGTATACGAAATATTTCATACTTATTGGAATAAACAAGAAAAAACCAATTTGATGAAAAATATTCTTATTCGATCGTAGCGAGTGATACACCAATCGAAAGGTATCGCAAAAACTTAGAAGATTGCATACCAAGACTTTCGAAATGTAGATTTGTTTGGGAGAAAAAGCAGTGAAAGTGTAAAAGTAAAAATTTTGAAAATTGGAGCTGCTGGATACGGTGGGAATAAAAGCCCCCGTCTGTTTAGCTAGTTTTATTCTTACTGTGAATACGCGTCGAATGGCTTCTCGTTTGTTGAAATTCGATGTCCCGTTCAACAGTAATTCAAGAAACATGATTTTCTTCTTCTTCCCAAAATGAAAATGTTTGTCCCTTTGTTTGTGGGTTTGTATGCATCCCATCTTAGATTTAGGGTTTTGGAAACCCTATGGGTGTATTAAGTAGCTTGAAGTAGAAAACCTTTGTTCTACGACTTTTGAAAAAACCCTCTCGTTCAGCGGAAAATCAAAAAAAAAGCCAGATTTAAAATGCTTATAGTATCTAAACAACTAATGCTACAGAAACGTACTATATATCTCTGAAAAGATAATTTAATTTGCTAAATATTCTTCATATTGTAAAATTGTCTGAATATAATAGATTTAGAGTTATGACAAAAAGTAATTTTTTAAAACCACTTTTTGACTATTTTCTCAAAATTGAGTCGAACGATTTCTTTTTAAATTTCAAATCATATAGCCCTTAAGATTCCTCAACTTTTGATCTGTAACACTCTTTGCCCTAAAAATTACCGTTTGGAATATATTAAGCGATAAAAAGTGCAACTCGTTTCAGCTCCGTATACGAAATATTCCATACTTATTGAAATAAACAAGAAAAAACCTATTTGATGAAAAATATTCTAATTCGAAAAGGAGTGATACACCAATCGAAAGGTATCGCAAAAACTTTGAAGATTGCATACCAAGACTTTCGAAATGTAGATTTGTTTGGGAGAAAAAGCAGTGAAAGTGTAAAAGTAAACATTTTGAAAATTGGAGCTGCCGGATACGGTGGGGATAAAAGCCCCCGTCTGTTTAGCTAGTTTTATTTTTACGGAGAATACGCGTCGAATGACTTCTCATTTGTTGAAATCCGATGTCCTGTTCAAAAATAATTCGAAGAAACAGGATTTTCTTCTTCTTCCCAAAATGAAAATGTTTGTCCCTTTGCTTGTGGGTTTGTATGCATCCCATCTTAGATTTAGGGTTTTGGAAACCCTATGGGTGTATTAAGTAGCTTGAAGTAGAAAACCTTTGTTCTACGACTTTTGGAAAAACCCGCTCGTTTAGCGGAAAATAAAAAAAAAGCCAGATTTAAAATGCTTATAGTATCTAAACAACTAATGCTACAGAAACGTGCTATACATCTCTGAAAAGATAATTTAATTTGCTAAATATTCTTCATATTGTAAAATTGTCTGAATATAATAGATTTAGAGTTATGACAAAAAGTAATTTTTTAAAACCACTTTTTGACTATTTTCTCAAAATTGAGTCGAACGATTTCTTTTTAAATTTCAAATCATATGGCCCTTGAGATACCTCAACTTTTGATCTATAACTTTTTTTGGCCTAAAAATTACCGTTTGGAATATATTAAGCGATAAAAAGTGCAACTCGTTTCAGCTCCGTATACGAAATATTCCATACTTATTGAAATAAACAAGAAAAAACCAATTTGATGAAAAATATTCTTATTCAATCGTAGCGAGTGATACACCAATCGAAAGGTATCGCAAAAACTTAGAAGATTGCATACCAAGACTTTCGAAATGTAGATTTGTTTGGGAGAAAAAGCAGTGAAAGTGTAAAAGTAAAAATTTAGAAAATTGGAGCTGCTGGATACGGTGGGGATAAAAGCCCCCGTCTGTTTAGCTAGTTTTATTCTTACTGAGAATACGCGTCGAATGGCTTCTCGTTTGTTGAAATCCGATGTCCCGTTCAACAGTAATTCAAGAAACAGGATTTTCTTCTTCTTCCCATAATGAAAATGTTTGTCCCTTTGTTTGTGGGTTTGTATGCATCCCATCTTAGATGGGGTTTTAGATGTAGGGTTTTTGGAAACCCTATGGGTGTATTAAGTAGCTTGAAGTAGAAAACCTTTGTTCTACGACTTTTGAAAAAACCCGCTCGTTTAGCGGAAAATCAAAAAAAAAGCCAGATTTAAAATGCTTATAGTATCTAAACAACTAATGCTACAGAAACGTGCTATACATCTCTGAAAAGATAATTTAATTTGCTAAATATTCCTTATATGGTTAAAATTGTCTAAATATAACAGATTTAGAGTTATGACAAAAAGTTATTTTTTAAAACCACTTTTTGACTATTTTCTCAAAATTGAGTCGAACGATTTCTTTTTAAATTTCAAATCATATAGCCCTTAAGATTCCTCAACTTTTGATCTGTAACACCTTTTGCCCTAAAAATTACAGCTTGGAAGATATTAAGCGATAAAAAGTGCAACTCGTTTCAGCTCTGGATCTGTAACACCTTTTGCCCTAAAAATTACAGCTTGGAAGATATTAAGCGATAAAAAGTGCAACTCGTTTCAGCTCCGTATACGAAATATTTCATACTTATTGGAATAAACAAGAAAAAACCAATTTGATTAAAAATTTTTTTATTCGATCGTAGCGAGTGATACACCAATCGAAAGGTATCGCAAAAACTTTGAAGATTGCATACCAAGACTTTCGAAATGTAGATTTGTTTGGGAGAAAAAGCAGTGAAAGTGTAAAAGTAAGAATTTAGAACATTGGAGCTGCTAGATACGGTGGAGATAAAAGCCCCCGTCTGTTTAGCTAGTTTTATTCTTGCGGAGAATACGCGTCGATGTCTTCTCATTTGTTGAAATCCGATGTCCCCTTTCAAAAGTAATTCAAGAAACAGGATTTTCTTCTTCTTCCCAAAATGAAAATGTTTGTCCCTTTGTTTGTGGGTTTGTATGCATCCCATCTTAGATTTAGGGTTTTGGAAACCCTATGGGTGTATTGATTAGCTTGAAGTAGAAAACCTTTGTTCTACTACTTTTGGAAAAACCCGCTACTTTAGCGGAAAATCAAAAAAAAAACAGTTTTAAAATGCTTAAAGTATCTAAACAACTAATGCTACAGAAACGTGAAAAGATAATTTAATTTGCTAAATATTCTTCATATAGTAAAATTGTCTGAATATAATAGATTTAGAGTTATGACAAAAGTTATTTTTATACCCTTGCAGAGGGTATATTGATTTCAGTCAGAAGTTTGCAACGCAGTGAAGGAGACGTTTCCGACCCCATAAAGTATATATATTCTTGATCAGCATGACTAGACGAGTCGATCTAGCCATGTCCGTCTGTCCGTCTGTCCGTCTGTCCGTCCGTTTCTACGCAAACTAGTCTCTCAGTTTTAAAGCTATCGGGCTGAAACTTTCCCAAAAGTCTTATATCTTTTGCAGGTAGTATATAAGTCGGAACCAGCCGGATCGGACAACTATAACTTATAGCTCCCATAGGAATAATCGGACAAATAAATGAAAAAAAATTATATCTTTGGTGTTTTCTAGCATATAACCTCCTAAGCTTGGAAATAACAATTTTTAAATAATTTTGAATTTTGAATTAAATTTTATCGAAATCGGACGACTATATCATATAGCTGCCATAGGAACGATCGGAAAATTTGTGGAAAAATAATATGAAAAAAATTATAGCTTCGGTGTTTTTCAACATATAACCTCTAACGCTTGGAAATAACATTTTTTATTTAGTTCTGAATTTCGAATTAAATTTTATCAAAATCGGACGACTATGTCATATAGCTGCCATAGGAACGATTGGAAAATTGGTAGGAAAATAATATGAAACAAATTATAGCTTCGGTGTTTTTTGACATATTATCTTATACTATTGGGAATATCATTTTTTGTGTTTTTAAATTTAATAATTATAGCTGCAAGGGTATATAAGCTTCGGCTTGCCGAAGCTAACTTCCTTTCTTGTTTAAAATCACTTTTTGACTATTTTCTTCAGATTCCTCAACTTTTGATCTATAACACTTTTTGCCCTAAAAATTACCGTTTGGAAGATATTAAGCAATAAAAAGTGCAACTCGTTTCAGCTCCGTATACGAAATATTTCATACTTATTGGAATAAACAAGAAAAAACCAATTTGATGAAAAATATTTTTATTCGATCGTAGCGAGTGATACACCAATCGAAAGGTATCGCAAAAACTTTGAAGATTGCATACCAAGACTTTCGAAATGTAGATTTGTTTGGGAGAAAAAGCAGTGAAAGTGTAAAAGTAAAAATTTAGAAAATTGGAGCTGCTGGATACGGTGGGGATAAAAGCCCCCGTCTGTTTAGCTAGTTTTATTCTTACTGAGAATACGCGTCGAATGACTTCTCATTTGTTGAAATCCGATGTCACATTCAAAAGTAATTCAAGAAACAGGATTTTCTTCTTCTTCTTAAAATGAAAATGTTTGTCCCTTTGTTTGTGGGCTTGTATGCATCCCATCTTAGATTTAGGGTTTGGAAACCCTATGGGTGTATTAAGTAGCTTGAAGTAGAAAACCTTTGTTCTACGACTTTTGAAAAAACCCTCTCGTTCAGCGGAAAATCAAAAAAAAAAGCCAGATTTAAAATGCTTATAGTATCTAAACAACTAATGCTACAGAAACATGCTATACATCTCTGAAAAGATAATTCAATTTGCTAAATATTCTTCATATTGTAAAATTGTCTGAATATAATAGATTTAGAGTTATGACAAAAAGTAATTTTTTAAAACCACTTTTTGACTATTTTCTCAAAATTGAGTCGAACGATTTCTTTTTAAATTTCAAATCATATAGCCCTTGAGATCCCTCAACTTTTGATCTATAACACTTTTTGCCCTAAAAATTACCGTTTGGAAGATATTAAGCGATAAAAAGTGCAACTCGTTTCAGCTCCGTATACGAAATATTCCATACTTATTGAAATAAACAAGAAAAAACCTATTTGATGAAAAATATTCTAATTCGAAAAGGAGTGATACACCAATCGAAAGGTATCGCAAAAACTTAGAAGATTGCATACCAAGACTTTCGAAATGTAGATTTGTTTGGGAGAAAAAGCAGTGAAAGTGTAAAAGTTAAAATTTAGAAAATTTTAGCTGCTGGATACGGTGGGGATAAAAACATGATTTTCTTCTTCTTCCCAAAATGAAAATGTTTGTCCCTTTGTTTGTGGGTTTGTATGCATCCCATCTTAGATTTAGGGTTTTGGAAACCCTATGGGTGTATTAAGTAGCTTGAAGTAGAAAACCTTTGTTCTACGACTTTTGGAAAAACCCGCTAGTTTAGCGGAAAATCAAAAAAAAAAAGATTTAAAATGCTTATAGTATCTAAACAACTAATGCTACAGAAACGTGCTATACGTCTCTGAAAAGATAATTTAATTTGCTAAATATTCTTCATATGGTTAATATTGTCTAAATATAACAGATTTAGAGTTATGACAAAAAGTTATTTTTTAAAACCACTTTTTGACTATTTACTCAAAATTGAGTCGAACGATTTCTTTTTAAATTTCAAATCATATGGCCCTTGAGATACCTCAACTTTTAATCTATAACTTTTTTTGGCCTAAAAATTACCGTTTGGAATATATTAAGCGATAAAAAGTGCAACTCGTTTCAGCTCCGTATACGAAATATTCCATACTTATTGAAATAAACAAGAAAAACCCAATTTGATGAAAAATATTCTTATTCGATTTTTTCAAACGGAAAATCTGTTATGGCTTTAGAGTAGCTATTAAAAGCGGTTGCGGATGTTTTTTAGGCGGTTTTAAATGTATTTTCTATGAGTTGTTATACCCGTTACTCGTAGAGTAAAAGGGTATACTAGATTCGTCGGAAAGTATATAGCAGGCAGAAGAAAGCGTTTTCGACCCCATAAAGTATATATATTATTGATCAGGATCACTAGCCGAGTCGATCTAGCCATGTCCGTCGGTCCGTCTGTCTGTCCGTCCGGATGAACGCTGAGATCTCGGAAACTATAAGAGCTAGGCTATTGAGATTTGGCGTGCAGATTCCTGAGCTTCTTACGCAGCGCAAGGTTGTTTCAGTAGAGTGCCACGCCCACTCTAACGCCCATAAAGCTTAAGTCTGTCTACCGCCGGTAGGTGGCGCATTTCAATCTTGCTTTGCTTCTTGCATATCTCCATTTCCCTTTGGTCCCTTTAGCTGAGTAACGGGTATCTGATAGTCGAGGTACTCGACTATAGCGTTCTTCCTTGTTTTTAATTGCAGGCGTATACTCATCCGTCAGGCGTCATTGGAAAGCATTTTTCCAGACCTTTCCAATGGTATACTTTTCTCTGTTCTAAAATAAAAACTGCACATTTTGAACAAAACTCACAAAATTAAAATTTCACACCTTCGCGCACAAGCAGTCATGAGCAAGGACTCGAGGGTAGGGGGTGAGATTCGGGTTCGTGGGTACGCACGTTCACTTTCTCCTGCTCATTCTCAGAAGATAACGAGGGGTCACAATATTTGAAATGCAATAAAACGGGAGGGTTCCGTGGAATACCAAACACACTGACTATGGGGTGAGTATACGCTTGCAATTAAAAACAACTCATACAAAATACATTTAAAACCGCCTAAAAAACCTCCGCAACCGCTTTTAATAGCTACTCTTAGCTTAAGGCTTAGGAAATTCGAATGGTTGCATCGCGACATCTTATGCCAATGCTGGCCCGACCTTAACTGACCATTTATTCATATCTTGCTTACACAGAGATTGCCTTTCCTTAACCTTTGTCAAAGTTGTACACCTTCGATATTTACCTACATCCTAACCCCTCCACCACGTTCACCCCCGGTAACTTGTTATCAATACTTGTGTTCGTTTTCCTTCTAATAACCATTCTACTGGGGTATTGGGCTGCTCCTTATATTCGATAACCAATCGGATTGGTTCTAGGAGTACAACATGCCTGTATGCACTCCCTGTAGATGTCAACCTGTTAAGTGAACATTCTAGACTATAAAAATGACACCACTCAAATTGCTCAGGATCAGTTCTTCAAATGCCTCAGTACTGTATTCTAATAAAATAATTGGATCCACATCGGTCCTTGTAATCGCGCCTAACAATTCGAATCGTGCTTTTTACCTTTTTAACGAGTGGGTGAAAATTGTTAACAGCATTACAACATATAACAATATATTTTTTGAATAAAAAAATTAAAACTAAGACCCTAAAAATGGAGTCATTCATTGCATGTGATTTGTGCACCAAAAATGTGGAAATGAGTGAGTTTGAAGCTCATTATGCTCAGTGCTCAAAGCCTCGGAATGCCTTCGAGGTTTTAATGTGTAAATCAAAAATAAGGTGTTACTTATGCTCTACCTTAATTCATAATTATGAATTCGACGAGCTAATAAAACTCATGAGAGTGCTACCTTTACAACAGAAAAGCAAAAAAAGTATTCACGAGAGAAAATGACAAAGCCCACAACTTACCACATTAATATCAATAACGAAATAATTGTATATGACGGTATAAGAATGGATTTTTCAGGAATCGAGTTTCCAATCACGAATAAAGGAATTATTCATTTCGAGAAAAATAATAAAGATTTTAGTAAAAATATTTATGAGATCGATGCTGATGGTGACAAAATTATCGGTCCAACGTTTAGAACTAAATGTATTCGAAGTAACCACATATGTAAATATATTGGGAATAAATAACGTAAACCAAGAAAGTATGCATTACGCTTACATTACAAGTGTAAAAAGATTATGCTACTCACAGCATTCCAAGGCCAAATCAGGAGGATATTTTTGTGATAACTGTCTACAGTTTTTCACGGTTAATAATACTTCCCACAACAAATTTGAATGCGGAAAAGTGGCCGTGTTTTACCCTGAACCAAATACTACAACTTCATTCAAGGGCTTTCACAAAAAATTATCTCCTCCGGTGGTGATATATGCCGATATTGAGGCTGTTCTTGAAAACTATAGAACATGCCTAAATTCGTCTTCAACTTTGTCATCAACAAAAGTGCAGAAGCATACTGCATGTGCCGTATATTTTATATAGCACATAAATATAATCCTGATCTTAACGAATTGTGGACATATGAAGGTATTTAAAAAACATCAAAAAACTAATTTATTACTATTTTAAAAACTAATTCAAATTTTGTATAATTTTATAGGCGCTGACTGCATACAAAAATTCTGCAAATCACTCAAGGAAAAAACTACGAGCTTGTTTAACATGTACTGGTCGACCCCCAAAAACCCGATTGCTAGCACAATCCATGAACAGGAAGGCAACTGCTGTGCCTGTGAAAAGGAAATCAACGCTGACGACCTGGACAAATATTTTGATCAATTTACAATTCTCTCAGCGAAGAAAATTGTAGTATTACAATTTTGCCCAAAAGGTTTGGAAAACTTTCAATTGTAATACTATAAAAGATTATATAAAACCTTATTTAGAAAGTAATGTTTTAATTTTGACCGATGTTTTCGAAAATTTTATAAAAATTTGTCAGAAAATTTATAAGCTAGACCCTATTAACTATGTTACAGCACCATCAATATCTTGGGATGCTATGCTCAAGTATACTAGTGTAAATTTAGAACTTATTAGCGACGGAGACATGTACAATTTCTTAAAAAGAGCGATAAGGGGTGGGTTAACTCAATGTACCCAAAGAATTTCTATAGCTAATAATAAATATACAACTAACTTTGATTCAAGTGAACCAAATAACTATCTGAGCTATATTGATGCAAATAATTTATATGGTTGGGCAATGAGTCAACCCTTACCGCTTTCAGGATTTAAATTTTTAAGTAATGATCAATTAGAATCGTTCGATTATAAAAATATTTCTGTTGAGGGAAATGTAGGATATATATTAGAAGTTGATTTAGAATATCCTACTGATCGGCATGACTCACATAACTACTTGCCTTTCTGTCCATAAAACAAAGTTCCTCCAGGAGATAAGCAGAAAAACGTATAGCTGATTTAACAAATAAAAGCGAATACATTATCCACTTAAAACAGCTTCAACTTTTTATACAGCATGGTTTAATTGTAAAAAAAATACATAGGGTTTTGTCTCTTACACAATCATGCTGGTTAAAGCCTTATACTGATTTAAACACTGATCAAAGAAAACTAGCCGAAAATGATTCTGAAAAAAATTTTTTTAAGTTAATGAATAATGCAGTATACGGCAAAACAATGGAAAATGTCGCCAAGCGAAGAAATATAGTATTAGTAAAACATTATAAATCAAGGCAAAATTCGCCAGGCTTCAGGCAACGCATAGCTAGACATGATTTCCATAGCGTTGAGATATTCGGGACAGACCTTGCAGCGATCGAATCAACACCATCAAAAATTATGTATGATAAACCAATATACATAGGAGTTGCTGTTTTAGAATTATCTAAATGGTTAATGTATGAGTTTTGTTATAATTTTCTATTACTTAAAAGTCCTTCTTCGAAAATAATTTATATGGATACAGATTCATTTATTTTATCTTCAGAGGAATTTCTTTACGAAACTATAAAAGAAAATCCCGAACGATTCGATACCTCAAATTATAAACTAGACAACCAATTTTATATAGTTCAAGCTAATAATAGGGAACCTGGAAAAATGAAGGATGAACATGCAGGTAGGGCTATGACTTCTTTTGCTGGACTTAAGGCTAAGGCATACTCTTTTTTAGTTGATAAGGAAGGAAACGAAAACGAATGTATAAAAAAAATTAAAGGAGTTAAGATATCAGTTATTAATAAACTGAATCATGAAGATTATATAGAATGTATAAAAAACATTTTATGGATCCCAGCGAGTTATTCGAAGTAGGTCGCACATCCTCTATAATGAAATTATGAACAAAATAAGTCTTAATTATAAGGATGATAAGAGATATATTTTAGCAGATTATTGTAATACATTGGCTCATGGTCATTATAATATTGAACATATATTAAGTAGTATCCAAAATTAAACCCATTATTAAATAAATGTGTATATATTTATATTATAAGAATACAAATTTGTTAAAAAATAGACAAAAAATTAAACTTGTTATTGTTGCGTTTTACTACTTCAGCAGGTCATTTACAGATATCCATGAGTTGTGGCTGGAATCGAAACCGCTCCATTTTACAAGCACTTGATTGTTTTTCCTTTTTAGTATTTTCTCTACTAGGATAGCATTTTTGTCTTTCACTTTCTGAAGTTCCTCTTCATAAAATGACCCATTAATAGGGGTACCCATGTAGTCTTGTATTTCATATGTTACGGGGTATGTAGACTTGACTTTTTAAAACTTTAAAAACTTCTGTGGTCCAATTAGGTTCGTATCCCTTCATAAATGCTCCCTTGTATTTAATTATTCTAACAAAATCACCTATTAAAAATTTATGTTTTGGAAATATTTTTGGTATCTTATATACTGATTTTAAAATAAACTCTTCATTTTTCGTGCAGACATCTATAGGCTTCATTTTAAAAAGAATTATTGTATTGATTTTCGAGATAATTGATGTTATGAATCCACTTATATTTACCCAGCATACTAAACATTTTCCACATACGATTTTTTAATGTTCGATTAAAGCGTTCACATATAGAAGCCTTGAGATGCGTATAAGTATGATAATGATTTATATCAAATTTATCCATTAGTTTCCTAAAAGTGGAATTAAAAAATTCTTTCCCTTGATCTGACTGAATATTCTTGGGTGTACTTTTACTCTTTTTAAAAACAGATTTAATTGCCTCTGCTACATCCAAGACAGACTTTGTCTTAACTGCCTCGGCGTATGCATACTTTGAGAACGTGCCTATAACGGTCAGTAAATATCTAAAACCCGTATTTTCTTTCCAAAACGGTATCATTTCAACTAAATCAATTTGCCATGCGTCATTTATCCCTTTTTGAACGAACTTTCGCCGTATAAAGTTTTTTCACGCTGCCTTATGAATTTCATCGACAACTTGTTGTTTGCTCATCTTAAGGTGTTGATTTATTAGTGTTATTTTTTATTTGATGACGACGGTTGCTTAGTCAATAATGCTTGCTTGTATGCAAGAACATCTCTTTTTATTTCTGTACGCATCTTTTTGAAAATTTCAAAACATAATCGGGTTAAATCTATTTGCACATCTTTATCATAGCTACCTTCTAAATCAGATAGTTGAATATCGAATTTTTGTAAAGATACACACTTAGGAATAATATGATTATTGTAAAGATATATTACTTGCTGTCGTAATATGGAGTTCCAACATAAAAATGTAGTAAAAAATATGCCTAATCTTAGTAATGATCTCCAGGACTCTGAATCAAACTCAATTTTGTTACCATACTGATTAATCACAAAAACGTACTGATTATCTGATTTCCTAAATCTAAAGTTACATTTTATGGAATGCAAGCACGGATGATCAATAATTGTATCAGGCATCAAGAAGTCATACTGATCCAGTTTCAACTGAATAAATTCCTTATACGTAAGCAGTTGCATCCATTCGTCTTTGTCAAATCCAATGAAATTATTTTTACTTTGCTGCATCCAAACCATTGGCAAAAATTTTCGAGTAGTTGACAGACCAAATTTCAATTTTAAGTTATGAACAATATAATACTCGAATCCAAAAATGACTTCGTGATCCTGTTTCTTTCGAGAAGTTTTATTTCTTTTAGTTACACACATGTCCATCAGGTAAGACTACTTTAAATAAACTGTAAATATGTTCTAGTCTTACCGGTATATAAAGGAGAAAGCCCTAACACCCTCAGTTGATTAAAAAATCTCAACCAATGATGAACACAGTCGATCGTAATTCAAGCATTATAGTAGATTTTCAATATGTACTTGGTAACAACAAACAAGTTTTCGTTAAAGAGCTGGCGTTTATGCCTGCTGGAACTGTTATACCTAATTTTTTCCATTTCAAACCGCCATACAACATAAAAGAATTGGATAATGGAGCTCTTAAGCAGCAGCACCTTAACCAGCAGAACGTAAACGAATTGGATTGGTCAGCTGGAGATATTCAATACACAAGTCTTGAAGAAATACTAACACCACTCAATAAGTATCACACAGTTCTTGTTCGTGGTGAAATTAAAAAGAATTTTTTAATCAAGTATTTATCAACAAACATTATCGATATAGATATTGGAAGAAGTTTAACTCAACTACCCAATTTTTTTACAAATTGTAGAATACATAAGAAAAAACTTCCACTTCGATGTTCATTAAATAATTTATTTAAGCTGTTTGTATTCTTAGAAAACACCAATTATGAAATAAATAGCAATGGTGACATATGTGTTTAAAATGTATTAAAAAGAAATTCATGGTCCTATCAGGTTGTCTCTTATTATGGATTCTTTTAAGAGATTTTTTGAAAATGATCCCCGTAAAAATGGATACACGCAACTTATTTATTGTAATTATTGCGGATCTGATAATAGGTTAGGTTATGTTAGGTTAGGGCGGCTGTCGGACTATAGTCCGACACACTTAGACCTCAATGGGTCCATTGTGATACCGCATGATCTCGTTTTTCCTTCTCTAGGGTCCCGTTTCTAGTAGTTTCAGCCTGTGTTAAGCCGATCAGCATGTCTTCCACCCGGAAGATTTAATAAAGGCACTTATGTTTTTGAGATTAATCTCCGATATTTCGGTAAGATCGTCGATGAAGGGGCTTCTTAAGTGTTTCAGTCTGAGTCTGCATAGGGCTGGGCAGAAGCAGAGAAGGTTTTCTACCGTTTCCACTTCTTCCTCATCCCTACATCTACTGCAGAAATCATTTTGCGGGGCTTTTAGCCTGCCGGCATGTGCGCCAACAAGCCAGTGGCCTGTAAGAGCTTGAATCAACATGCCACACTCTGTGCGGCTGAGTTTGAGTAACTCCGAGGTTTTTTTGTTGTTTATCAAAGGCCATGTCTGGTGAGAGATGCGACACTGTGGTGCGTTTTGCCAATGGGTGTTGGCTAGTGTGTTGAAGTAGTTTTTTATATTTAGCTTGCAAGTTGCCATGGGCATTCCGACATTCTCCTCTCCTGGGAGGAGAGGCTTGGTGGTGCCCTTCCTGGCTAATTCGTCCGCTATGCAGTTGCCTACGATGTCCCGGTGACCCGGAACCCATATTAGGCTGATAGTAAACTGACTAGCCATCTCGTGGAGAGATCTGCGACAGTCTGCTATTGTACGGGAGTTGGTGTTTGTCGAGTAGATCGATTTAATAGCCGCTTGGCTGTCCCCATATATGTTCCGTAGTGCCCGGTCGGCCCTGCTCCCATTCCTCTCTATCAGGAATCAGGGCCTCAAAGGGTGTGTGACCATATTCAATGGATTTGCATAGATCCGTGATCTTCGGAATCGATTTATCATGCTGGAGAATTTTAGCATGGCCATAAAATTGGGCTTTCCACTGCCCTGTGTCCCTCAGTCGAATAGCTGCCGATTTGGCCCTCTCCATGCCTGCTAAGTCCAGGCTAGGGAGGTTCAAGATCGCATTCAGCGCTTCATTCGGGGTCCCAGTCGTAAATGACAGCATTCCAGCATGCGTTCTTTCATTATGAAATGGCATCAAAAAGGTGTTCCGGAAGTGATGAGTCTGTCCATTCTTTTTACACGGGTGCGGGACAAAAAAGAATGCACCCGTTGCATGCTTCTGGAAGCATATATCTGGAATGCACCTGGAAGTAACAAACTAAACACATTCTGGGTGTACTCTTTTTTAATGCACCTGGAAGCAACAAACTAAACACATTCTGGGTGAGTTCTTTTTTAATGCACCTGGAAGCAACATACTAAACTCCTTCTGGGTGTACTCTTTTTTAATGCACCTGTAACATGTACCCAGGAATGCACATAGAAGCATTCAAAAATCAAATATCTGGAAGTTTTCCCCAGGAATACATAAGACCGGGTTTTTAATTTCATATTTATTTTTTATTTCAATATTCAAGAACTCAACTAATTTTTGATCGGAGTCACTCTCCTTCTGTACGGGGCTTTGCTGCTTCCTTCTTGTTGATGTACTTTTATCATTTACGCAGTTCAGTCCTTGGTGTGCCCATTCATTTCT
Source organism: Drosophila subpulchrella (assembly GCF_014743375.2). Lineage (NCBI taxonomy): Eukaryota > Metazoa > Arthropoda > Insecta > Diptera > Drosophilidae > Drosophila > Drosophila subpulchrella. The sequence goes on along the minus strand of NW_023665693.1, from coordinate 110,567 downwards.
TGCGATTCTGAAAGATATAAAGGAAATTTAATATTATATATTTTGAAACATGTGTATATATATTACAAATATAAAATATATTTATTTTGTCACATTAACACTGTTGTTTGTACGATTTACATTCAAATAATTATTATTTTATTAATTTAATTTGTTTTTAGTGTGAATGTTTAATGTACATGTACTCTGTTATGTTCATATTGAACTAAATTATCTACACTTTGCTTACCTGTGAAAATATTGATGTTAAATTGGTGGCAGAAAGCAACAAACTTTTTCAAAACACGAGGCACGAACTTCACTTTTCAGAACTAAAAATGCAACTGACGAGAAATGCAATGGACAAGAAAAACCGCGCGCTTCCTTGCATATTCCCTTTTGTCTTTATTATTTGTTTGTCAAGAGAACAGTACCGAAAAAAGACGATTGTAAAAAAATGGGCATCGGCAACCTTCGGGTTTGAGTTTGGTTTTTTTACATTCCCACTAAAATACACCTGGATGCACTATATTGAAATACACCCAGATGGCACCCAAAAGGCTGCCCCCAGCACGCACATTTGCTAGTTAAATTTGCATGCGTGCTGTTTTGCGTAAAAAAGATACGACCCAGAACTATTTGTTTCGGAATACGTTCCCGAAACGGGTGTTTGGGCATGCTTCTGGATGCATTATTCTGAAACACTTCTAGAAGGCACCGCAATAGAATGCACCCAGCACCCACATTTGCCTTGGAAAATTTGCATGCGTGCTGTTTTTCGTAAAAAAGGTGCGACCCAGAACTATGTTTTTTTAAAACACGTTCCGCAACTTACGACTGGGGTGGTTCGAAGGGCTCCACTAATACACAAAGCCGCCATTCGCTGTACTTTGTTTAGAGAAGTCAGTATGCATTGTTTGTGCAAGGCGGTCCACCACAGGGCCACTCCGTACAGTAGGATTGGCTTGACTACCGCTGTGTATATCCAGTTGACTATTCTAGGGGACATGTCCCATGTTAGTCTAATTGCTTTTTTACAGGAGTAAAGTGCAATGGTCGTTTTTTTGGTTCTCTCTTGGTTGTTAAAGCCCCATTGGAGGCGCTTATCTAGTACTAACCCCAAGTACCTGTCGTGATCGCTAAAAGAGAGATTACAACTGTTTAGAATGGGTGGGTTATGTTGTGGAATTTTGTACCTATTTGTAAATAGAACAAGTTCTGTTTTCGTGGGATTTACCCCGAGTCCGTTCGCTATCGTCCATTCCGATAGTATTTTAAGTTTAGCGGTCATAAGATCGCAAAGTATTTGTGGATATTTTCCATTAAAGATGATGGGTTCGTCGTCTGCGTTTGTCTCGGCCTTACAACCTCCTTCTTCCAGAATCCGCAGTAGTTTATTTACTGCGATATTCCACAAGAGGTGTGATAGTACACCTCCTTGCGGGGTGTCTCTGTTCACTAGTCTAGTCTGGGTTGAGGTCCCTAGTGTGGCTGTGACCATTCTGCTTATCAGCAATCAATTATGGATTAGCCTCACCATTGGCGGCTCAACCCCTAGTTCTGTGAGAGATTCTGTTATGGCAGTGGGGAGCACGTTATTGAAGGCTCCCTCTATATCTAGGAAGGCGATCAGTGTGTATTCCTTGATGCTGAGTGATTTCTCGATGCTGCTTACCACCAAGTGTAGCGCCGATTCGGTTGACTTACCTTTGGTGTAAGCGTGCTGTGCTTCTGATATTTGTGTCGGGTCTACGGTGGCCCTTATGTGTAGGCTTATCATTCTTTCAAAGCTCTTAAGCAGGAATGATGTTAGGCTTATTGGCCTAAAATCCTTTGCTTTGGTGTGAGTGGCCTTCCCTGCCTTGGGAATGAAAACCACCTTTGTTTCTTGCCATGCTGTTGGTAGTTCTCCTACCGCCAGGATGGATTGGAAGATTTTTTTCCACCAGTATCTGATAATCATTTCGAGAAGAACAGCTCCAAGAAACGCGATCAAGAGAGTATTAATAAAACCTAGTGTAACTTTATAACATTATATAAGCAATTAGTAATAATATAATATATTAAAATTCATTCCGAAGAAAATAAATTTTTTTAATAAAAAAATGTTTACACAATTTATTCATCCTTTTACAATGCTTATTTGTGGACCCTCAGGATCGGGAAAAACAACCTTTTTAGAAAATGTTATCACCAAAAAGAATGATCTTTTTAATGTTTCAATAGATCGAATTATTTGGTGTTATGCAGAGGAGAGTGCCAAGCCCAATTTCGAAAAGATTGAATATTTTAAAGGAGTCCCTGAAACAGTTGAAATCGAAACGAATGAACCCAATCTTTTAATATTGGATGACGATGATGGGAGCCTTTAATAAAAATGTGTGTGAGCTGTTTACAAAAGGATCACACCATAGGAATTTGTCAGTAATAGTGGTAACTCAGAACATATTTCATAAATCTTCGCACACCAGAGATATTTCACTTAATACCAAATACATTGTTGCTTCAAAAATCCTCGTGATAAGCTTCAATTACAATGTTTAGCAAGACAAATATACCCAGAAAACCCAACGGAGCTATTTAGAATATATAAAGAAGTAACGGAGCAACCTCACGGATATTTACTTATTGATCTCACTCAGGGCATTAACGATCTCTTAAGATTTAGATCTGACATTTTTTATTCAGAATATTCTGTGTGCTATTCAAATGAAAATGGTTTACAAAAAGAGCCTAAATCGCTTGAAAGCGAACAAACATTTATTGTATGTGCTCAAAAAGGCCGACAATAGACTACGTAAGGAAATTATAAGCAATAGTAATAGGGACCTGGTAAAAACAATAGTAGAGATTGTATTAAACACACTACAGGGAAACCATAAAGTTACTAAGTCCCATCTTAATGCTCTAAAAAAGTATAATAATGCATTGCGCTACCTTTCGTGCCCAAAGCGTACATTAAACTCTAAGAGAAAAGTCCTTATTCAAAAAGGGGGATTTCTACCGACTCTAATAACTTCATTGCTTTCTGGAATTTTTGGAAAACTTTTAAAAAATTATTAAAAATAAACATTATTTAAGCAAAGTAATTTTAATGCATTCTAACAGCTATCAGAAATTGTTAAACAATGATAGAGGAAATGAATTAATAAATATAAAATTTTTACCAATTTTGAATAATAACAAAATAAGTGATTTCAATAAATGGCTCAAAATTCGTCAAGAATTAAGTTACTATCAAAATAAAAAACATAATAAATCATGAAATTTTCAAAATGAACAAAAAGCGAATCCTATGTATTACAACCAGAACAAGTGAATCCCAAACCACTGATTGGATTGATATAAAACCCAGCACATCAAAGTCAACAACAAAGTACGAACACTCACGTCAGGAAAAATATGAGTTCCCCGATTAACCGCCTGAAAGTGATGATGAGGATTTTTGTCTAAATAATAAAGAAAATGTATTATCAGATAAACGAAAAGTTAGTGATACCTCATTTTTAGATAGTCAAACAGATAAAAAGAAAATAGGATTAGAGAAACCAGTGCTCAAAGCGAAGCTTAATGAACGACAACGTAAATTAAAAGCAAAACTACAAAAATTGAAAACGGAAACTTTACCTTATCAAAATTTTAAATATGTAACAGGACGTAAAAGGTTAATGCGATCGGTTAGAACAAAAAACCCAGTAAAAACCGGTAAAAATAAATTAAATTGGATTTCGTATCATTAGCTTCCATAAATAATCAAATATGGGTTATTTAAATGAGATTTTTATCACATTGTTAAGTAATGACTCAATGAATGTTTTTCCTGACAACGTAAAGTGTGCATTTACAAACATTGTAAACATTCCAGAAGACATGAACGATGATTGGGAAGTCGGTATTTCAGATATATATTTGAATAATTACATTAAATATACACCTTACCAAGATAAAAATGTCGTTGAAGAAACCAAATTTGTTAGTCTTGTAAGTGCTGAAACATTTAGATATAAAAATGTCTCCATTCAAACGAATATACCTGAAAATGGATTGATTTTTATCTACACTGACATAATAAAACCAAGGTCAGTAGGTAGTAAACGATCGCGATGCCTTCGTGTATTGCATTATAATGGAAAGGAACAAAATATTAAATTTAATAATATTGAATATTATCCTTTGGACATATGGTCACCAAATGAAATCTCAATACTAATTTCTGATTCCAATGGATATAAGGTACCATTTGAAACTTCAGCTGTTCTGAGTTTCGTTACTCTTCACTTTAGAAGAAGGAGAAGGTCAGGACTATAAATAATGCATACCCAAATATTATTTATTTAGAACTAAAATAGTCATCATGGTGAAATCTTATCAGGATTATTATGTAAATCGGTGTGGGGGCTTAAGCAACATCGGAAATCTTTACATATCTCCGCATATAGTGCAACAAGGACGAGGAATCGGAAATTTTTTAGCGGTCTTTTTAATTACATAAAACCACTTTTTCTTTCGGGCATAACTGCTATAAAAAACCAGGCTGCTGAGACTGGTAAGGCTGTAATCAATGAATTTGGGAGAAAGCCTTTAAAAAATATAATTCCAGAACAAAGTAAAATTGCTTTAACAAATCTTTCAAATAAAGCAATTGATAAAATTACCCGTTTTCAAAGTGGAAGTGGAAAAAGAAATAAAAGGCTAGGTAAAAGGAAAAAACGACTTAATTATACATCTAAACGACAACGTAAACATACCCAAACGCAACATAAAAAAAAAAATCAACAAGAAAATTAAATATTAAAGATATTTTTTCTAAAGCAAAATGAGTACGCATATCGAATGTATGAAAAGTGAATTAGATTTGTTTGCGGCACACCCAACGCAAAGAACAATTCTAAGAACTGAAGAAGTCTCATACAATCCAATTGCTTCTTTGGACGGCGCCTCTTCAATCGGATTTATTTGCTTGGGAAATGGTGAAACGTATCGAGATTTATCAAGTGTTTATTTACGAATTGTTGTGCAACTTAAAAAGAATGATAGCAACAGCATTGAAGGAAATGCTGTTGGTGTTGTAAACAATATTCTACATTCAATATTTAGAAGTTCATCAGTTTATTTAAATAATATACTGGTATCGCAAAGTGATAATAATTATCACTATAGAGCGTATTTGCAAAAAATTTTAAACTATGGGAGTGAGTAGTATGGAAACGCGGATTCTGGGACAATTAGCATATTAATGGCCCCAAGCCCCCCCTCCCCCTCATTAACCTATGCGGGTTCTGGGACAATTAGCATAATCCAATAAATTAAGTGATTTTAATGGACTTTGAACTCATAAAAATGTCACGATCATGTCTATAAATAGTATACTTAATTGCCCCCCATCGCCCCCACATCCCCATGTGACAATATTGATCATGTATCCTTCCCCTCATTATGTGCAATTAATAGTCAGGTGAGAAAGGTGCACGTGTGAAAGGTCGCACAACCATAGTATCCAAAGGTTATTATCTTACAGGAACATATCCGATCATGTTGGGGAAAGGTGTGATCACGTACCCTTTTGCCTCATTATCACAGGTGTTGCTGTGCACGTGTGAAAGGTCGCACACCCAAAGTATTCAAAGATGGTTATCTTAGAGGAACATGTCCGATCATGTTGGGGAATAATGTTTTCTATGATTGTAAAACTAATTTAGAAATCAAAAGAACCTCAATAAAATAAATCTCACAAGTTAATGATTCTCAGATGTGAAATATTTTCAAACACACATTTTTGTTTCCGCCCCAGAACGTTTAACTGGTAAATTCTCTAAGATTCTCTCCTTTCCACAAATGGGTCATAAACATGTCATAAAAGGGATTCAAGCAAGAGCTACCCGAACATGCGCACCTGTCCATTACCTGACCGCAATAAAAGGGACACATGCACAAGCCTGAAGGCGCACGCTCATTGACAAGATCATGGGCCTCACGCCAACGACCTCACGGCTGACTGCTAGCTCTAATACGTTCCCATAATAGGGGTTGAAATCACGACCGCGCAACAACTCGCAAGTAGCCGACATATCTCAGTCAAGGAAATATTTTCCATTCTCCATACCTGTAAATTTAACTCTAAATAAAAAGTCAGAAGTGTATTTTGTAGCATAATAATACATTTATTCATTTATTTTGGTATTGTGAACATTTTTATTATATATAGAAATTAATTTTCTACTTTGATTCCGGCGATTTGCATAGAAGAAGCAGGCGCACGCTTCCGACGTCATTTCTGGATTACAAAATGTAAAGTGTTCACCATAATTCGTAGTTTTGAGCTCATGTCCACCTCGATTCATGAACATAGTTTTTGTGTTTAGAAGATATTGAAAATGCTGACCAATTATCTGTCCTTTAAATTCTTTAATAAATTGGTCAATTTCCTCATGAAATTTCATTTTGTTAATTTTATTTTCTTGTAGGTCTTTACACATCTAGTCTCAACTTTAAAATGATGTATAAAAATTATTTTATTGTTTTGGAGCTACTTTTAAAAAATGTCAAAATAATGTATGCATTGTTAAGAGCACAAACCCCGCCCTTAAGGTGTGTTTCACAATAGGGAAACCGGTTTCCTTTAAGCCTGTTTAATGACGGACAGCCCATTTCCTCGATATTAATGAGCTGACGACTCCCAAAAAACTTCTGTAGAAATCGTTTCTTTTCCACACCCTTACAAATAATTTGTTTTCCGCTTGTAATTGTCCTTAGATACTTTCGAGTTTGTGGAAATCTATTTTCTCCATCATTCCAAAAAATTTTGTGATGTGTATTGGTTTACCAAATTGCAGTCTTTCGAGATTTTGTATTAAGCAAAGTAAAATCATATGGTGGTTCTATTAAAAAACTATTATTCAAGTTTGGATCTTTTTCGAATACAATTCCAATTTCCTTTAGAATAAAATTATTATTATTATCAAAGAAACCTTGAACATCAATCGATACAATATCTTTCAACATTTTTCTAATGTTAAACAACTCGTTGTACTAGTCCGTTTAGTGGGTTATATTCAACTAAACGGTCATATATGAGGAGACAGTAAGCTTGGGTATTTTCATGACTTGGTGTCCTTAGTTCTATTAAAATTCTCACATCAATAGGACCAATTTTTACTGATTCGTTTTGATATGAAAGCTTAACCACAATAATAAGGGTCTTCAAAATAAATTTATTTGGGGTCAAAAATGGTTGTGATTAACGATTATAGTAACTAGATTGAAATCTTGTATACATTTCATATAGGTGAGCATACTAATTCTTACTAAAATCAACATTCAGATTAATTTTTATGACTTGGTGTCTTTAGTTCTATTGAAATTCTCACATCAATAGGACCAATTAATTTACTGATTCGTTTTGATATGAAAGATCAACCACAATAATAGGGGTCTTCAATTTAAATTCATTTGGGGTCAAAAATGGTTTTGATTCACGATTATAGTAACTAGATTGAAATCTTGTATACATTTCATATAGGTGAGCATACTAATTCTTACTAAAATCGACATTCAGATTATTATGGAAATGACTCAGAATTCATGTGAACTTTCAAGTTTGATAAGTTATTTGTGATAAGTTCTCCATTTAGTGTAAATCCAATTATGGCAAATCTTGGTTTTTCAAGGTTAACCGACAATTTCACATTTCAGCTCTATTGATTCCCATACCCCAATTTGGGGTTAACATATAAATCCCAACTCTGGAATGCGATTGGTAGGTTTACACAACTTTTAATAATATCGTACATCTTAATTTTTGCAAAATAGCTCAGAGTTACATGGGGAACTTTCCAGGTTTTTTTCGTAATTTTCAGTTTAAAAGTTTTTTCATTTCTGGTTTGTTCAAGACTCACCACGATTCTTAGTTAGCATCAACACTAGTTCGTGTTTACAATTTAACAAAACTTTTTTATACACCTCAGCCAATCCCAACAAAATTTGATTGGTACAGAAAAGATGAAGTGGGGTCCTGTAGAAATTTCATCTCCATTGCTCCATCCAGAATTTAATAGGTATTGACTTTGAAGATTATCCAGAGATATATAATTTTTTAGGGTAGTACTCATATTGACATGGACTTGACACGTTGAACACGTTGTATTTAGTTGTTACCTAGCAGTATTTTGATGGTTACTTTCTGTTTAGTATTGTTTTTGGATGGTTACTTTTTGTATAGTACCTGTACAGTACTTGGTTTTGGATGGTTACTATCTGTATAGTATCTGTAAAGTACTTGGTTTTAGATGGTTACTAAATGTTAACAAGTATTATGAGATGCTATAGTCTCTTATTAAGAATTATCAAAGAACACAAGTTAAAGCTTCTAAGATGTGTTAGCCAAACACACTTTCAGTGAACTATCATTACCTGACCGTCATCAAAGTCACATGCCCAAGACCCAAGGACATTGAATAAAATACTTCCCCTTCATTTGTACCTGTAGTTTTAATTACAGTCAGAAGCAAAATTTGTAGGATAATTCAATATTTTTTTTTTATATTTAATTATTGTAAACATATTTCATTAAATTCATAATTAATTATATTTTATGTATATTTGTATATAATTAATTTTCTTACTCAATCCCTCTGTAAGAAACATGCCGGTTATTCCAAACGCAGATTTTCGCTTGGTTCCCATAGATAGATGTAAAATAGGTCTCACAATGTAATCTTTCTCAGATGTTGGATTATTTTTAAAGCATTCATTTGTTCTAACCCATAATAATATTATATCATATTTCGAAAGCATCATTAGCTAGCATAGGAGCGTCTTTCAATTTAATTTCTGATTCAAGTTTATGATAGAGGTGTTGGGACCTGGTAATATCGGTTTTTGTTGTCAACTATTTTTCTAGTTCTAGTTTTCTAGTTCTATTCTAATTGTATACTATTTGTATGAGTAAGGCATCATTGTGTAAGATTCTGAATAAGTTTAATAAACTCTTTTATTACAATACACATCTGGTTTTCGTGATTCATGATGGCGGTTGAACTGCTTGGACTTTGATTACTAGCTATTATTAGATGGTTACTATCTGCTTGGTAGATGTCTATTAGTTGCTTACTAGTTTTTATTAGCTGGTTACTATATGTTTAGTAGATGTATACAAGTTGTTTAGTAGATGTATACAAGTTGTTTACTAGATGTATACAAGTTGTTTACTAGATGTATACAAGTTGTTTTCTAGCTGTTTAGTATCTGGTTTTATATGTTTAGTAGATGTATAAAAGTTGTTTAGTAGATGTATACAAGTTGTTTAGTATCGGGTTTCTATATGTTTAGTATCTGTTTACTTGATGTTTACTAATTATTATTAGCTGGTTACTAGTTGTTATTAACGTCTACGAGCTTTTATAGTCTTTTGTTAAGAATGATCAAAAATTCTTGATCACTAGACGACTTTCGATGTGAAGTAAAAACTTACACTCTGATTTTCAATGTGTTTGCTATGTACATGAGAAAGAACGCAAAGCCAAAATATCTCAGGACTGATATATAAATCTTAGAGGAACATATCCGATTATGTTGGGGGAAGATGTATCCTGTGATTGTAAAACTAATTAAGAAATAAATTGTTCACAAGCTGTCTAAAAACTGTTAAGAAGCTCTTTTGATAAACAATTTTGATTCATAATGAAAGATATTAAGAATATATAATAATATCATCCACTTTAACTAGTATATTGTTAAAATAAAACATTTCCATTTTTCATGTTCTTTCATCTTATGTAGGTATAATAAATGTAATCTTAACTAGCTAGCCTTACATCCCATAACTATAGTTATAAGCTACAATAAAATGTCTAGAAAGAACAAAATATATGAATGTCAAAAACGATTTAAAACTAACTATAATTGGGAAAGTAATTGAAATCACTCCGGCGTAATACAGTAAAAAGAAAAAACACTGTGATTATCCCATTTTCTATCACCATAACAAATGTGTATACCCACACCTAAATGACCAATTGTATCCTTTGTCCAAAAATGTCTGTGACTTTCACTTATAAATTTGTCACCGATAATTTAAATCCCATTAAGCAAACCACCCATTGCTAACCATACCATAACCCCAGAGTCAAGTTGGTTACCTACAATAAACATAGGTGATGGTGTAAAGGATTGCTAAAATGCCTCGACGGAGGCGCAAAGGTCATAAAAAAAGACATGTTTATATTTACTGACACGAACGTGGTCCCCCTTACGGAATTTACTTGCAACAAATATTTTCAGGTGATTATACGAAGTTTGTAATATTTGTTTTTCATTGGAGGAATTGACTTTACTTGGACTCATTTTTATTGTTCTATGCACTCTATTATTGTATTTATTAATTAATTGTTTATACATATCTATCCACTTATATTTTCCATTGAAACTAAACTCACGCCACATTAATTCTTTAAGAGTTCTATTGAAAGGTTCAACTATGGATGCTTTTAGAGTACTGAAGGTTGAATAATGATTTATCCTATAACTTTTCATTAATACCTTAAATTTAGAATTAAAGAATTCAGTGCCATCATCAGTTTGCAGGTTTTTTTGGTGTTCCATGACCTGATTTAAATATTCTCTCCATGGCTTGGGAAACATCATTTGCATTTTTTGATTTTAATGCCTCACCCCAAGCATATTTCGAAAATGTGTCTATAACAGTCAACAAGTATCGGTACCCATCATTAGATTTTGAAAAGGCTCCCATTTCAACCAAATCTGCTTGCCACAGATCGTTTATACCCCTTGTAATGACTCGTCTTCGTTGAAAGTTTTTTCGAGATGGTCCGTGCAACTCATTTACGATTTCTCGCTTAATCATATTCTTCTAATAGGCTGAAAAGCGACACCTTCTAATTCAATTGTGGTTTTTTTCGGTAATGATACCGGTTTTTGGTATTTGTATATAAACATGTCTTTGAGAAAGGGTATACACCAAACTATACAACTGAAATCTTTAAAATTAGAAAGGTGAAGAATACATACCCTAAAACATACTTACTTGAAGATTTAGATGGTAGCCCGATTCAGGGCGGATTCTATAAAGAAGAACTGAAAAAAACACGATTTCCCCACACATACCTAGTTGAAAAAGTTGTAAGGCGAAAAGGAAATAAAGTTTTGGTTAAGTGGCTCGGGTTTTCAAAGACTAGCTGGATAAATAAAAAAGACATTTTGTAGTATAATAAATGATTTATTTAATTAATTTTATTTATATATTTATCTTATCTTATATTAAGTTTAATATTAATATTTTTGTACAATGTCTTAAACTAAAATTAAATATAATAAAAATACTTTTTACAAACTCAAAATCATTTTCATTTATATTTTCCAAAGTCTCGATCATAATAAAACATCTCCAATTCAACTGATTTATAAAATAGTTCTTTTTCAATATGTTCCTTTTGAAATTTAAGACTATCTAATGATTCTCCATCGTTCACATAATTATTTTGTATCATCTCACCCAAGCAAAGTGAATTTGATTCTAACCATTCAACATTTTCTAAAATATCTTTTTCAATTAATCTCTGATGTTTTATTGATGTCGTACCATGGTCTTCGTTACTTAACTCTAAAAATTGTGTTTCATTAACATTACCTTTTCTTTTATTATCTTTGCCACAAAGAATTTTTTTATTTACTTTAACTGTAGTTATTTTGTGTGCTTTTGATCTAAACATTGTTCTATTACCATATAGTGAGGCCCCAGATAATAAAACATTTTTATAGTGTTCAATTGTAAGATTTCGTGAACTCACTCCCTTTGCTTTATTATGTGATGATTCAACTTGATCTATTCTGTAACAATAAACCTTTGAGCACAGACCTACAAATTCTGTCATAAGTTTACCGTTAAGTTCATCTTTAAAAAATCCTAAACTTTTTTTGTTAACTCTTTTGAAGTTATATAGATTAATTCTTTCATCTGAATAGTCCGATGTATCAAATTTTGCTTCAAGATCATTACGAATATCTTTATAAAAATCTTCAGTTTTTATTGTATAGATAAATGAATCAGTATCCATATAATTTAAGAGTAACTTTTCCTGAAATTTTGGCTTCATATATTGATAGTGAAAATCATACATTTTCCATTTCGATAAGTCTAATACTGCAAATCCTAAATACATTGGCTTATTAAATAGAACGGACAATCTTTTCATTTGAATTGCATAGAAATTATCATTAATTTTAGTTGCACTATGAAAATTGGATTTTGAAATTAAAGTTTTGGCACAATGTGCTTTTCGTCCAGTCTTCGAGCTATCCGGAGCTTCCCATGTGCCAATAAGCTTAATATCAACCCTGCGCTCGGGATCTTCCATTGTTTTTCCGTAAACAGAATTATTCATTAATTTAAAAAAATCTTTTTCAAATTTATTTTTTGCATTTTGCCTGTGTAAAGTATTTAGATCAATGTAATTCTTTAACCAAGGTTTTTGTAAGAATTGAACTCCTCTATGAATCTTTTTCAGTACTAACCCATTCTGTATACATTGTTGCAAATTCCTATAATGTATTACATAATTTTTCTTATTTCCCAGGTCAGCAATTAATTTTTTTACCTTATCCTCTTTTGAGGCCAGACAATTTGACGGACAAAATGGAAGATCATTATGAAGATCATGTAAACGGTATGGATATATTAAGTCCACTTCCAAAAAATAACCGTAGTTGCTATCAAATGGAATATTATGAATATTAAAATTGTCTATGTCTGTAGTAGACATCCACTTAAAGTCTTTATATGGTAAAGGTTGTGACATTGCCCAACCATACAAGTTATTCGCATCCACATACATTAAAAATGAAGACTCCTTCGAGGAATCATAATCTTACAAATACTTATTATTTGCTTTTGTATATCTATGACAACATTGAACTAAACCACCTCGAATGCTACTTTGAATAAATCTATACATATCTATATCTGTCAGCAATTCAAGTTGAATATTTGTAGTTTTCAACATTGCTTCCCAAGATAGACCTGGTGTCGTAAAATACTGAGCTGGGTCAAGTGAATAAATTTGCATACAAATTTTTCGGAAGTTTTCAAAAATGTCAGTTAAAAGGAATACATCAGTTTTTAAATATAGTTCTAAATAATCTTTAAGAGTTGAACATGATTGGAATTACGGAAATTTCACCGGGAATCTTTCCCAACTCTTGTATAAATAAATGACAGTCGTATTTCGAAAAATTATGAAAAAATACTGGTATGAATTTGTTAACTTTATAATCCAAGTTACATTTAGAGTGGGCTGCACCTCTAAAGCGACCTGTGAAATGACAATGATCTCTAACCCTATCAGTCCCTAAAACTGTCTGACAAATAGAACAATTCAATGAATTATCAAATTTTTGCTGGTCATTCAAAGTCATTTTCATAGGAACTATTTTATGTAAGTAGTCATCACTCAATTTAGTTAAATCTTTTATGAATTATGAATTATGAATTTACAAAACTTATTCCTGAATTTTTTCCTGTTTCTAAAACAAATTTATCTAGTTTAGAATCAAAAGCACACTTTATATAATACGCATATGATATTGGAATATGTTCATTAATATTAAATAATTTGGGGCTCACTTCAAGATTTTTTGGTTCCAGAATGCATTCAAAATCCGCGTAGACAACAAATGGAACTTGAAGCTGATGTTGAGTTTGGGTAAATTTCAGTGTATTATTTTGGGGGTGCGGCATCTTTGAAACCTTCCTACTGCAGAGCGTCTTGTGTTTCAATGCAGCTTCCTGGGTTCCGGAAAAATTCAAGCACACATTGCAGAAAAATTGCGCCCTCCTTTGATTTCCTCTTTGCGCAGTCATTAGTCTTTGAAAGAGAATTATATACACATTATTTAATTGCTTAAAAGAGATAAAATGACTAAAAGAATTTACCTTGAAATATTTTTAATGTACATGTAATGTCCATTCCCACCGTCTTCCAAAAACATCATATTGATATGAAGAGGTTTTTTCCACTTCCGATTGAAAAAGTGGTCCAATTATTTCCCTCGTCTCTTCATTGTATCCGAATACGTTCAAACTCATATGAGTATTCTTTTTTAAAAAATGCTTAATACATTTTATTTCAAGGGGGAAAGTCAACCCTGTGAAATCTAATTTTATTTCATCACTTATATAAATTATCTCCAGCGATATATCAATATTATATGCCGAACATCTTTGGGGCCTGTTAACAATTTTTAAGGCAGAAATCAACGCCCATTTAAAACAATATTGATCACTTTCATTACAAACATTGACTATTGCTTTTTTTGTCAAAAGGAAACGAGGTAGTGGTATAAAGGACGAACCAGCCATCGGTGTATAGTGGCTCACATTCATTTCCAAGCTAATCAATTTTATAAGAGACCATCCGCTGTCTCTCTCTTGAAATTCTTGAGTTTTAGAAATTATTTCCATGGTATGTTCATGAAAGATGCATTCTAAATCAGAATCTTTATTCATGATCGTCATTTTACTTTGAAAGCTTTTCATTTCAATTTCCTCAGAGTCATCTTTAAAAAGTATATACTCTGCAAACAATTCAAAGTTGACTTTTGCTGAAGTATAACTTTCTAATAGAATGCTGAGATGAGGTAGCAGTGACAATCCAGCTTCATTCAAGAAACTCTCAGGTAAGATCAAGTCCGATCCATCGTTTACATACATGTAATGCAGTATTCTTCCCTTGAATCCCTCAGAAATTTTTTTGACTCTTCCGTCAAGGGGTTGAATTGCATTTCGCTTATGCACCTCCGAACGGACATGGTTTGCCCACTTATTCTTTTGCAAGAAACACTTGCAGGACTGACAATACTGATTTTGGTTATTCATTTTATTTTATTCTTTAAGTTTAAACTCTTTTTTTTCACGATCACTTTTTCACTTTTACTTAAGTTGCGTTTGACGTAGCAGAGTATCCCACTTCAAGACTATTTTTGGAAGACTAACTATTGTCCTCGATCATTTATAGTGTTTGAAGTGGGCGTGAACGATAATATTGAAGATGAGAGGTGCATACTTAAGATTTTTTTAAATTCAAAAACTTAGGTAATTCTAGTAGGTTACATCGATTATTCATTGGTTAGAAGAGATGAGAAGTATTGATTTTGAAAAATATTTGATACAAGTGTAACCAATAAAACACCATCAAATCGATAAAGGCGACACAAAATCATAGAATAAAGGAGAGTGTTGGTTAGAAGAGGTCGCACATACTTTGCTGCAGGTGGGAAAGGAAAGATCTTGTCAATTTATACACACAATCATACTCAGGTAGCCAATAGGGGACAGTTTGATAAAAATCATTTCGAGTTTGGGAAAAATCAACGATTTTTATTTGTTGAATTTCGAGAATGTACATCTTTGGGTAAAAGAAAAGGAAAAATAAAAGATTTTCATTTGTTGAATTTCGAGAATGCACATCTTTGGGAAAAAGATGAAGATGAAAACCTATATAAAATTTCCTTATAAGTTGTGTAACAATATTTAAAGGTGTAAGACGAGATTGTTGACTTAGATAGACAACATGCATTCAGTTAAAATAAATAATTTTCTGAACGCATTTGACGGAATTCTGTTCAATGCACACTATGTACGGCTCCAGTTCATACAATCAAAACTCTTTGAATGTGATGGAGGTAATATGAAAATATCTATTCATGGAAATCATATGAACACCTGCGTATGGAGCAATGATGCAGCCACCGAGGGAGTTGATACTTGTGTATGCCATTGAATTTCGGATTACAAAAAGGAAGCACTTAACATTATGAATATATACTATAATCTTGAAAAGTGAATGAAAAAGATTAAATAACGTAAAAAACACGTTCGCAATACCAAAATAAATGAATAAATGTATTATTATGCTACAAAATACACTTCTGACTTTTTATTTCGAGTTAAATTTACAGGTATGGAGAATGGAAAATATTTCCTTGACTGAGATATGTCGGCTACTTGCGAGTTGTTGCGCGGTCGTGATTTCAACCCCTATTATGGGAACGTATTAGAGCTAGCAGTCAGCCGTGAGGTCGTTGGCGTGAGGCCCATGATCTTGTCAATGAGCGTGCGCCTTCAGGCTTGTGCATGTGTCCCTTTTATTGCGGTCAGGTAATGGACAGGTGCGCATGTTCGGGTAGCTCTTGCTTGAATCCCTTTTATGACATGTTTATGACCCATTTGTGGAAAGGAGAGAATCTTAGAGAATTTACCAGTTAAACGTTCTGGGGCGGAAACAAAAATGTGTGTTTGAAAATATTTCACATCTGAGAATCATTAACTTGTGAGATTTATTTTATTGAGGTTCTTTTGATTTCTAAATTAGTTTTACAATCATAGAAAACATTATTCCCCAACATGATCGGACATGTTCCTCTAAGATAACCATCTTTGAATACTTTGGGTGTGCGACCTTTCACACGTGCACAGCAACACCTGTGATAATGAGGCAAAAGGGTACGTGATCACACCTTTCCCCAACATGATCGGATATGTTCCTGTAAGATAATAACCTTTGGATACTATGGTTGTGCGACCTTTCACACGTGCACCTTTCTCACCTGACTATTAATTGCACATAATGAGGGGAAGGATACATGATCAATATTGTCACATGGGGATGTGGGGGCGATGGGGGGCAATTAAGTATACTATTTATAGACATGATCGTGACATTTTTATGAGTTCAAAGTCCATTAAAATCACTTAATTTATTGGATTATGCTAATTGTCCCAGAACCCGCATAGGTTAATGAGGGGGAGGGGGGGGCTTGGGGCCATTAATATGCTAATTGTCCCAGAATCCGCGTTTCCATAGTACTGGAGTGACGCCTCTGAAAGTCACTTGGCCTCCCAAGGTTATTTTCCAAATTTTGGGAGAATAACAGCAGGAAAATATGTTTATCCGGACTCGAATGAGACCCTTAAAATATGTTTCAAAATAGTAACAAGGTTGAGTTATTCGGAAAAGTTCATGGAGATATTTTTAATCAAACCAAACTGCTTGTTAGCAATGTTGATTTAAAAATTATTTTCAATATTGAAAAAACAGCGTTTTATTTAATGGAAACTGGTACTGAATCAAATTTAAAGATACTAGAAGCACAACTTTTCATGAACCATATAACAGTTAACCCAAGCATTTTATTGGCTCATCATCATGTTTTACAAACAAAAAATGCTCTGTACCCATTCAGCAAGGTTGAAGTCAAATCATTTACAATATATCCAGGCAACAATACACTGTCGATAGACAACGCAGTTATTGGTCAAATACCAAATTTTCTGGCCTTTTGTATGGTTAAAAACCGCTCATACTCAGGAAACCGAGCCTTAGACCCATTTCAATTGGAACATTTTAAAATTCAACGCTTTAACATATTAATTAATGGAGTTCAAGTTCCTTCCCAGGCTCTGGAGTTCGATTACTCGAACGCTGAAAAGGTTTAAAGCTCAAGAGGTCATAATATGCTTTTTAGATCATGTGGAATTAAACATTACGATCGTGGACTACAAATTACCAAGGAAATGTTTGATTCAAACAGTTTTATATTAGCCTTTGACTTAACTGCTGATCAATCAAATTCAACTATATGTTCAAATTTAATCTCTCAAGGTACTATAAGAATCGAAGGAAGATTTTCGGAACCACTTGCTGAAGCAGTTACTTGCTTGGTATACTGTGAATACGATTCAATGATTGATATTGATAAGCATAAAAATATTCGTACGCTCTTTTAAAACAAATACTTTACAAATTGAACATTTTCTTTCTAAGCATTCAAAGACAAAATCTATTTTTAAAGGAGTTTTTCCTTCGGATAGGTTACCAAAAACTATTTTAAAGTATCCCGCACTAATAATTGCGAATACCGACACTTCAGATCAACATAGAACTCATTGGATTGCATTTTATTTTGATAGTCGTAGGTCAGCAGAATTTTTCGATTCATACGGTCAATATCCCCAGAAAAAAAGAATTTTTAAAATTTTTAAAATCTAACGCTTATACAATTTTTTTTAATAAGCAACAACTACAGGGATTCTTTTTTAACACTTGCGGACATTATTGTATGCCGTACGGTCTTTTTAAAAGTAAAAAGAAAACACTATATTTTTTTTTAAAGAAAATTCAATAAAAACGACTATTCATTTAATGATAAATTAATAATAAAAATGTTTAAGAACCATTTTAAAAAATAAAAAACATATATATTTAAGTAAAATTAATTCGTTTCATTTATGGTTTTGGAGCAATACGTTTGTTTAACTTATAATATTTAATCATTAAACTAAGGGCTTCCTCTTTCAGTGCAGACAGCATATGACACTGACATGTGTCTGGTCCAGATGAGGCATCATCGTCGCTCCAGGGACAAAGTTTATAATGGAATCCAAACTTCGAATGGATCAACTCTTTTTCCTCTAAATCCTCCAAAGTAGCTTTTAGGAACTCCATCCTTTGTAGGTGTTGCTCGAAAAGCATGTCTTCAAATTGCATCAAGAATAGTTCAATCTGTTGAGCGTACATTTTTAAGGAAAACTATTTCTTTTTCAGACTAATTTTAGACTGTTGTTGGACTTAAAAACTCAGCTCTTTACATTGAAGAATTTTATTTACTTTACTTATTTACTGATAAAAATTCAATTTGAGCACAACTATATCTGTTCAGATCTTTTCCTTTACATACCATATGAGTTATTCCATTCTCATTAATTTCCTAAATGGTGTCTTTGTACAAAATTTGTTCACATAACTTTTAGGTAGAAATATCCAAACATCTTTGTCGTCCTTATCAGTTAAATACAGAGCTATTTTAGTTCCATATAGTGTCTTTTTCAGCGCACATCCAGTGATCTTATACTCAAACCCAATACATAGATTTTCAATTTTTGTGTAGCCAATCACAGGCCTCACATCTTTTAAGGTCTCTAAGAAGTCCTATCAAATTCAACAAAATTAGTTGATAATGTATTTACTTTTAATTTATATGCATACCATTTTTGATCCGCTTAAGATTGGATTCGTTGTGCACTAGTACCTAACTGTTGTGTACTAATTCTTTAACCCGAAATTACATGGTCTTTTATATTTTTCAAAAACTATATATTTCTATCAATTCATGTGGAGTTAATGAGATAACAATATGTCTTCATTATACGTATCAAAATACTTATTCAAACTATGTAATACTTGAGAATAAAGTCAAAAATACATATCAGTATGTCTATCTCTTTTTATATTTATATAAATATTTCAATAGCGTTAAAATAAAGTTAGTGTATATAACGTAAGAATGGTCTCTCAGATGCTATATAAGATACATTTTTTATAGAATAGTCAGTTTATTTTTAAAAACATCGAAATGGTGAAGTATCATTGCGAGTTGTGCTCAGAAACAAAATCCTTTACTACTCGCAGCGGCCTAAAAGCGCATACCTTAAAGATACACAACTTCGCCTATCAGAAATCTAGATCTTCCTTTTATTATTGTTATTTCTGTCCTAAAGTACGGAAAATTTGGTTGCGATACGACTTTAATATGCATCGTTTGTTGGTTCACGAAATTATTATCCCCTAAATTTCCCACGATGTACATCAAATTTTTGTCTGCACGAGCCCTTTCGCGTTCTATGTAATAATTATAACAATCTTTACCATTTAATTTGCACATCATCTTCTATCCCGGTATTAAAAACTAATATTTTAACTCATTTGCTTCATTTTTAGTTGTTTCTTTTATTATCATTTGTGTCCCGTCTCTATTTGTTTTTTGTATCTTCCTCGCGAACTCGCATTTTTGCCCAAATTTATAGAAGGGCCCCGCGCGTAACAAGCACGTGCTTGGTGTCGTTGGGCCACTTGTTTGTACTGCTCGTAGTGCATCAACGTCCATCATATACAACGCAGAGCAAAAAAGTATTTTTAATAAATAAATAATAAAATAAGAATAATATAATAATAATATAACAATAAATAAAAAACAATTATAAGATCTCAATTTAAAAAATAGTTTTTACTTTATTTTCCATTATGTAATGTGTATTTATAATTAAAAAGTTAAGAATCTAGATAAAATAAAACACCTAGTAATGCGTTGTCATCTCCATCATCCAGTAAAATTAAATAATGGTTAGTCGGTGGCGGATGAGGTCCCATAAGTTCTTCAAAGATGTGGTCGTCGTTAGGGAAAACATCTTCTTCTGGCCTGGATAGGTCGTCGTCCAATTGAAATTCCTGTACACACTGATATTCACCTTCGCTTTCATCGTGTGTGATAAGGGATTCCAAAAAAGCCTGAGTAGTAGTCCCTAATGGAAACTGGCTCCATTCAAGAGACTCCAATCCTCGGTCCCTATTTTGGGTCGATGATGCAGCCGGTTGAAATATCACACCGCTCAATAAGTTCCCGGCCTAACAAGGAAAAACACTTTTCTTTTTGAAAATTTTGTTTTATTCATCAATATAGTTTCCATCTACGGCTATACACTCAGTCCAGCGCTTCTCCAACCTTTCTATGCCATTTTTGTAGAAAGATGAACTTTTACCCTCAAAATAGGTCTCAGTATCGACAATCACCTCTTCATTTGATCGATATCTCTTGCCTTGGAGGTGCTTTTTGAGATCTGAAAAAAGCCAGTAGTCACTGGGGGCCATATCTGGAGAATAAGGTGGGTGCGGCAGAAGTTTGAACCTCAATTCACTCAATTTCACCATTGTTGCCATAGACTTGTGGCATGGTGGATTATCCTGGTGAAACAGTGGTTTCTTCTTGGCCATATGTGGACGTTTTTCCTTGATAACGCGATCCAATCGATCCAGCAGTTTTATATAATATTCGCTGTTTATTGTTTTACCTTTTTCCAGGTAGTCTATAAATAAAATCCCATGTGCATCCCAAAATACAGAAGCCATAACCTTACCCGCCGATATTTGTGTTTTGGGACGCTTCGGACGGCTTTCACCGGCTACCACCCACTCAGAAGACTGACGACTGGATTCTGGAGTATAGTGGTGTATCCAGGTTTCATCCATGGTTACGTAACGGCGAAACAAATCGGTCCTATTGCGCTTCAACATGCTTAAACACGTCTCGGAAGCATCGATGCGTTGTTGCTTTTGGTCCGGTGTTAGCAATCGCGGCACCCACTTCGAGCAGAGCTTTCTCATGTCCAAATGTTCATGTAATATCGTAAACACACTGCCTTCCGATATCTTTGAGGCATCAGCTATCTCCTTTAATTTCAATTTGCGATCGGCCAATACCATTTTTCGGATTTTTGCCACATTTTCCGGCGTAACTGCTGTTTTTGGGCGACCACTGCGTTCAGCGTCTTTGGTGTCCACACGACCACGTCTAAGTTCATTGTACCAATCTTTGATGGTTGATTTTCCCGGAGAAGAATCTGGGTAATGTTTATCAAGCCAAGCTTTTGCTTTACTGTATTTTTTCCTATCAAAAAACAGTGCTTAATCAGGACACGAAACTCCTTTTTTTCCATATTGTAGAAAAACCCAAAGGTTGTATTACTTAAAAATTTGTAACTTAAAAGCACGTGGTCACAGAGTTGTATAATTTTTACACAGAGCTTATGATAATCGACACTTTCGATAAAAATATCTATATTTGCTTACTACTGCTCCTTATATGTCGGGCCGCGAACTAATTGAGCGATGCGATACGCTTTGTAGAAGGCGATCAACACAATCTTCTGATTCGGAAACCTGCACAAGTCCAGATCCGAGCTTTCAATTATTTAAAGATCAGAATCTTGCGTGGGTGGTAATTCCAGGTTGTCAATCTCAACCTCGTTTTCCGAATCGACAAATTCTACGGTTAGATCCATAGGTATGCAGTACTGAGGCATTGGAAGAACTGATCCTGAGCAATTTGAGTGGTGTCATTTTTATACCCGTTACTCGTAGAGTAAAAGGGTATACTAGATTCGTCGGAAAGTATGTAACAGGCAGAAGGAAGCGTTTCCGACCCCATAAAGTATATATATTCTTGATCAGGATCACTAGCCGAGTCGATCTAGCCATGCCCGTCTGTCCGTCTGTCTGTCCGGATGAACGCTGAGATCTTGGAAACTATAAGAGCTAGGCTATTGAGATTGTTTCAGTAGAGTGCCACGCCCACAAACCGCCCAAAACTGTGGCTTCTACAGTTTTGATGCTAGAGTAAAAATTTAAACTGAAATGAATTGTTCTCATCAATACCTATCAATTGACCCAAAAAAAAGTTTGCCGCGCCCACTTTAACGCCCACAAACTACCTTAGGAAAGGGCTTGAAAAATGCTTTCCAATGACACCAAATTTTTTTTTTTTTAGTGTGCCTTTTTGCCTTTTTCAGTCGAGTAGTTCTGTTCTAAAAAAAAACTGCACATTTTGAACAAAACTCACAAAATTAAAATTTCACACCTTCGCGCACAAGCAGTCATGAGCAAGGAAAAATTAAAATATGTAATTGAAGCGATAAAACTTGTTGTGCCTAATTTAAGGTGGCGTTCAGCTAAGATTAGCCAAGTCATATGGGGACGAAAACACCTTTTAACGAGGTAAAAAGTAGTGGCGCACGCGCCTTTAACAAAAATTTCTGAAATCAACAATTGTGACGAAAAAAGATATTACATTCGATAAAATAAATAAACTATATTAAATTTATGTATTCGGCACGCTACAACAGAAAATTTACGTGTAGGTAAATAAATGTTTACTGTTGCGGGCCGATAATCATAAATTTAATATAGTTTATTTATTTTATCGAATGTAATATCATTTTTCGTCACAATTGTTGATATCAGAAATTTTTGTTAAAGGCTCGTTCGCCACTTCTTTTTACCTCGTTAAGAGGTGTTTTTGTTTGGTATGAAACAAGAAAGGAAGTTAACTTCGGCAAGCCGAAGTTTGTATACCCTTGCAGTTATAATTATTAAATTTAACAAGGAAGAACGCTATATTCGAGTACCTCCACTATCAGATACCCGTTACTTAGCTAAAGGGACCAAAGGGAAATGGAGATATGCAAGCAGCCAAGCGAGATTGAAATGCGCCACCTATCGGCGGTAGACAGATTTAAGCGTTATGGGCGTTAGAGAGGGCGTGGCAATTTTTTTTGGGTCAATCGATAGGTATTGACGAGCCCAATACAGTTCAGATAAAATTTTGTATCTAGCATGAAAATTGTGGGCGGTTTGTGGGCGTTAGAGTGGGCGTGGCATATTTGCGTAACAAACTTGCTACGGAATCTAAATCTGAGATCCCAATTTACGAATTTACGATTATTTATTTACGATTTTTTGAAGTTTGTGGGCGTAAAAAGGGGCGTGGCAAACTTTTTTTTGTATCAATCGATAGGTATTGATGAGAACAATACATTTCAGTTAAAATTTTTATTCTAGCATCAAAACTGTAGGAGCCACAGTTTGGGCGGTTTGTGGGCGTTAGAGTGGGCGTGGCACTCTACTGATACAAACTTGCGCTGCGTAAGAAGCTCAGGAATCTGCACGCCGAATCTCAATAGCCTAGCTCTCATAGTTTCCGAGATCTCAGAGTTCATCCGAACAGACAGACGGAAAGACGGACAGACGGACACGGCTAGGTCGACTCGGCTAGTGATCCTGAGCAAGAAGATATATACTTTATGGGGTCGGAAACGCTTCCTTCTGCCTGTTACATACTTTCCGACGAATCTAGTATACCCTTTTACTCTATGAGTAACGGGTATAAAAATACAAAAAATGACATTCCCAATAGTATAAGATAATATGTCAAGAAACAAAGAGTTTGGATACCAATGAAGGAGAGCGAGAGAGTTTGGAGACCAAGGATGGAGATCGAGAGAGAATGGAGACTTCGCGGGCAGAGCAAGAGTGCCGTGTGCAAAAGCGGATAACGGAACTCCACCGGTCTTTGGACTCTCCCGTGAACTTTGGACCGGGAGAAGAAGTGCCACATCTCGGCAGTGGAGCGGCACACAGGCGTGCCACAAGCATCACGGGAATCAGCGGGACGGCAGCTGTGGGCAGAGCATCGGTTGGAAGCGGTACGTGAAGGACAAGTGGGTCAACCAGGAGGCACGGACTTTGGACCCGCAAAAGGGAAATAACGGTTCCCGGAGGCCCTATATAAGCTGGATCAGTCGATCACGAGGAGTCAAACCTTCAAGATCAGTTAAAGTACCAAGTGAACAGTCAGTCAAGCAAGTAATCTACGAGAGAGCTACAACCAAGCGAGTCGTCGGAAGCAGCGCCGTGGGAAGCACACAAGGAGCAAGATCGCCACGTCGAGACGTTCGGGATTGGGTGATCAGGAATCTCCGAATTGAGACACAAGTGGCTGAGTTCCGGAAGGCATCACACGGCTAAGTAAAGGCGTTCGTTTTCCAACTTTGTCACGACCACACCCTGGCGAGTCGCCCGGCGGGTCTGTCAGAGACAAGCGGAAGAGTCCTACGACGAAGTTTGGGGAGGACAGTTGTCTGAGACCCAGCGTACCTTGCCCGACCAAGCAGGACCTGGCGTGACGGACGAGCGGTAGATCAATTGGCGGTTTCAAGAGGCGGTCGCCTGGAGAGCCCTGCGATTACCGGCGAAGTTCCTGAACAGCAACCGCCCAACTCCCCGAGTGCCAGAACGACAAGCTACTGGTCAGGAGACAACGCAGAGGACATCGGCAGCGACGCCAGCAGACATTTCCGGCAGCCTCGTTACCATCGCCGCGCGAAGCTCGTTGGGGAGCGCAGGCGCGTCACGGACGATAAGCATTAGGGTGAAGCCGGGTGGAACGTTCGTCTGCGCTGGGCGTAAAGCAAAGTGAACTGCTAGGCAGCTTCCTGGCGGCAGCCTGGACTGTCAGCGCGATCTGAACAAGAACGTAGCGGGACCGTCCGGGACAGAGCAAGGGACAGGTATTGCCTCGAAAGGCGTCGGCCTGGAGAGCAAGGCTTGTTCACCCTAGTCTGAGAACGGTGACGCTTCCCTAAGCCCACAAGGCCGAACTCTCTGCGAGTCTAAGGCGCAACAAGCAACCCCGAGGCAGCGCGTCCGCGAGCGAGCAGAGGCGGCCACTACGAGCGTCCCGAGACACAGGAGCCAGCGGAAGTCGAGTCAACGCGACGACAAGCCAGAAAGAGGAGCACCAGCAGCTGGCAGAACCCGAGCCAGGAGATACCGAAGCCAGCCCAGCCACACACCCGCTGTACTAATACCACGAGAATAAATCCCACTGTTACCATTTGAACCCTTTGTTTTCTCACTGATCTACGGGACAGTCACGTCATATAAATTTGGTGGGACGAATACACAATCTTCTGAGCTAGCCGCACGAATCTCGTAGCGAGCAGACAACAAAATCAGTGAGAACAGCACAATAAAAATGAAAAGAAGTGGATTTACCGCCTTAAGAAGCAGGACTTCGCCCATGTCGCACAGAGGCTTAATGTCGCCTTGGACGGCAGGCTAGACGACATGAGGAAGGCACTGTCGGAATACTACTCAGAGACAGAAAACGACCCAGAACTCGTCGACATCTGGGCCGAGCTGGAGGCGACATACCACGACAGAGCCGGCCCAAGCATTACGTTAACGAACGCTGAAGGGGACAACCTGGTGGCAAGCCTGAGCATTGACAACATGCAAAAAGAGGTTCACAGGAGAGAATCAAGCCAAGAAAAGAAAACAGCAGCGCTGACCCCGAGACCAAGCCAGTCGGACTATGCAAAGGTCGCTAAACAGGTCCGCGAATGGTCTTTCAGGTTCGACGGGGCGGAAAAATTATTCGAGTTCCTGGAGCAGGTAGAATGGTCTGCCAACACGTACGGTTTTGGAGCTTGATATGATCCCTCGAGCGATGCCGGAGTTGCTAAAAGGAAGGGCTTTGAAATGGTTCATCGCCAACAATGAGCAATGGAGAACTTGGGCAGAATTCATTGAAAGCTTCCACACATATTTCCTGCCAAGAGATTTCTTCACCAGGCTGGCGGACCAGGTCCGGCAAGGGAAGCAAGGCTTCAGCGAGTTGTTCAAGGACTACATGATCGACATGCAGACGATGGTGAGGCCACTTAACTGTTCTACGAAAGAGACGTTAAGGGTCATTAAAGAGAACTGCACCCCAAGCCTACGAATTTTCTTAAGATCATACAAAGTGTCGGACCTGGACACGCTAATGATCCTAGCCGATGAGTACGAAGAACTTGAAAAGGAACGGGATGTTTTCGCACAGGAGAACAAGTTCTCAAAGACCAAGTCAGCGTCACCAACACAGGTGACATGCAGAAGATGCGAGGAGACAGATAACCAGGGCTCACGAGGAAACGACCAATGGTCACCACCACACCAAACCAGACGGCAGCAGGCAACAGACGCACCACGCGGAGGCCATTGGACACCACCCCCACAGCAACAGAGACAGCCAAACCATACCTTGTGGAGGCCGCCAAGCAACACACAGAGGCCACAAGATGCCACCCATATCACAGACCCGCAGGAGGCCTGTCGGAAATGCGGTGGGAACGGACACTGGGCTAGAGGATGTCGAAACTAGCGGCTGCTGTTTTGCTGGATATGCGGCAAGGTGGGTGTCAGGAGCGTCTATTGCTGCCAACGATCGGGAAATGGCCAGCGATCTCAGCCGCAGAGAGGCGAGCGGGGATCGCACAATGCCGCCTCTCACCACCTCTAATCGAGGAGGAGCAGCAGTTGTCCGCAGCTGTGATGATTGGTGGGAAAAGCTACAAAGCCACAATCGACACCGGAGCAACGGCAAGCTTCGTTAGTTGCTGCTCTAGGAAAGATTACCAGGACGAGACGGTAAGTTAGGTTGGCAGATGGAAGAGTCGGCGGAATTAATGCGCAGCTCGAGGTGGAGGTCAAATTCGGCAACAAACAAGTGACCATGAGCCTGTTGATCCAATAGTGTTGGGATGGAACTTCCTGAAACAAGTCGGAACCGAGATAAGGTGTGCTGGACACGAGATAATAATACCAGCCAGGAACCGACACAATGGATGGCTCGAGGAGAAGCTGTCAGTAGCAGTCGTTCAACAAGTAAACGAGTTGAACGATACTACAGCGTTCCTTGAAACAGAGCTGGCAGACTGTAGCACAATGTCGGGAACATCGAATATGGCAGAACACCAGATCAAAATGAAGGACGACAAGCCAATCAAGCAGAGATACTACCCAAAGAACCCAAAAATTCAAGGGGAAATCAACGCAAAGGTGGACGAGCTTCTCCAAATGGGGTTCATAGAGCATTCAAAGAGACCATATAGCTCCCCCATCGTGATGGTGAAAAAGAAGACAGGCAAGTGGAGACTGTGTGTCGACTTCAGGCAGATCAACGCGAAGTCAATGAAGGATGCCTACCCAATGCCCCGCATAAACTACATCTTAAATCAACTAAGGGAAGCGCGGTACATCAGCAGTTTGGACCTGAAGGATGGATACTGGCAGATCCCACTGGAAGAAAGTAGCAGGCAATATACAGCGCTTACGGTACCAGGCAAAGGTCTGTTTCAGTGGAGGGTAATGCCGTTCGGACTTCACTCGGCGTCGGCAACGTTTCAGCGAGTCTTGGACCAAGTAATTGGCCCCGAGATGTCATCTCACGCATTCGCTTACCAGGATGACATAATAGTGATCGGTCGCACGTTGGAAGAACACAAAAGAAACCTGAGGGAAGTGTTCCGGCGTCTAAAGGAGGCAAACCTGAGGCTGAATCCAGAAAAATGCTAATTCTTCAAAAAGGAGCTGCTGTACCTGGGACATCGAGTGACGAGCGAGGAAATAGGAACAGATCCAGAAAAAGTAGCCGCCATCGCCGAACTAGAACCGCCATCGACTATCAAAGAGCTCCGGCAATACCTAGGAGTAGCATCGTGGTACCGCCGATTTGTACCAGATTTTTCCAGAATCGTCAAACCCCTGAACGACCTGCTGCGCAAAGGCAGAAAGTGGGAGTGTACACCAGAGCACCAGATGGCGTTTGAGTAAGTTAAGGCAAGACTCGTGACAGATCCAGTGCTAGCATGCCCGGACTTCAGTAGAACTTTCATCCTGCAAACAGACGCCAGCGACTACGGCATCGGAGCGATACTGACCCACGACACCGAAAAGGGCGAAAGAGTAATCTCCTACTCAAGCCGAACGCTGAACGGCGCGGAAAAGAACTATTCAACAACGGAGAAGGAGTGGTTGGCGATCGTCTGGGCGATCCGGAAGCTCAGGCCATATCTGGAAGGTTACCACTTTAAGGTAGTAACCGACCACATGGCCCTGAAGTGGCTCAACAGCATCGAAAGCCCTTCAGGAAGGATCGCCAGATGGGCCCTGGAGCTACAACAGTACGACTTTGAGATAGCGTACAGAAAGGGTCAGCTAAACGTGGTGGCCGACGCATTATCAAGACAACCGCTACCAGAAACGCTACGAGGAGTAAAAGAGGCATCGGCAACAATAACTTCAGGAGGGTGCAGCTGGATCAAGGACATGGGCGAAAAGATAAGGACCCAACCGCAGAAGTACCCGGACTATGTTATGGATGGTGAGACACTGTACAGAAACATACCTCACCGAGCAGGCAGTGAAGACGTCGCGTCATGGAAGATGTGCGTCCCAAAGTCGCTACGAGAAACAGTGTTGAGGGAAAACCACGACGCACCGCCTGCGGGACACGTAGGAAGCCGGAGGACAATTGCACGGTTGGCAGCCCGATACTACTGGCCAGGCATGCATAGAGACGCCCGAGCCCACGTACGAAAATGCGAGATTTGCATGCGGTTTAAGCCCAATCAGATGCAGGCGGCCGGAACTGGTGCCCCTAAGCAGTGCGACAGCAGAGTCGCTCAAGAAGGTGTTTAGGGAGCGCATAATAGCAAGGTACGGGGTCCCGAAGGTGGTCATAACGGACAATGGAGTACAGTTTGCAAGCCGCATTTTTAAAAATTTCCTGGCTGAGATGGGTATCAGACAACAGTTCACCGCACCATACACACCACAAGAAAATCCGACCGAACGAGCGAACAGAACGGTCAAGACCATGATTGCGCAATTCGCAGGGCAGGACCAGAGAAACTGGGACGAGAAGTGGCCGGAGATTATGCTAGCAGTGAACACGAGCACATCGGAATCCACCGGCCATACACCGGCGTTTCTTACCCAGGGCAGGGACTTACGTCTACCCAGCAGCCTATATGATAAGGAAACCCTAGGCACTGGACGAACTACGGAGACCCCTGAGGAAAATGCCAACAAACTGAGGGAGGTATTCGAGATCGTGCGGCGAAATATGGAAAAGGCGTCCCAGGACCAAGCCAGACACTACAATCTGAGAAGGAGGCAATGGTCACCAGCAGTGGGCGACATAGTGTGGACCAAGGAGCATCACCTGTCCAAAGCGGCTGAAGGATTCGCTGCAAAACTAGCCCCGTGGTACGTTGGCCCTTACCAGGTTGTAGATTTCGTCTCTCCAGTGATCTGCAAAATTAGCCACACACAATCAAAGAAAGAAAGGACGGTTCACGTTGGAGAGCTCAAGCAACAACAAAACAACAGGTACGAGGCGACAAGACTAGGCGACAGGCCGAAGCGAGAGTCATCCATACGCCACACGGAAAAGACAATCAGGATAGCACAAGGACATGGATAAGGATTTCACGTTGATCCAGACTGCGAGGCCACAGGATTATGCGTCAGGCCTAAGCGAGAGTCATCCACACGCCACGCAGAGAGGTCAACCATAAGGATAGGTTACAAAGACGTGGATAAGGATGGTTGGTGATCCCAACCGCAAGGCAACAGGATTCAGCGTCGGGCAGTTGCCAGAGTCATCCGCGATTACGCCAGGCGAAAGGGACACTTACAAAACGGCAACAGACAGGGAAGGCAACAGGTTTCAGCGTCGGGCGCGAGCCAGAGTCAACCGTTTACGCCACGTAGAAGAGAGTATGCGCGGATGGAGACAAGCAACACAAGGCGCGCAGTCCAGGCACACCGTAGCATCCGGAGATTCTTTACGGAAGGCGTCGGACGAACCCGTCTAGTTGTTACCCGAGGAAAGGGGGGGGACGGTGCAGAATCAGATCTACACCGTAGCCAGCTGGTCACAAAAGACAGAAACACGCATCGCACCAACGGTTAACAGGAAAAAAAACACGAACAAACCCTGAACGGAAAGGAAAGTAAATGCCGGTTCAACCAAAAGTGCAACTCACCACGGGCAGAAAAGCTCTGCTACAAACGAAGACCAAACGTTATTCAAGGCCGCTGGGGCCATTGAACTGGAGGTTGAGGGCAACGAACGGCATAGGCTGGAAGGAGCTGAGAAGATAAAATGGAAAAGACAGATCAGCCAGAAGCTGTGCGGGCAGATCAAAAGCTGCAAAATCACCACGACCCAGGGAAGGGGGCGCCTCGATAGGCGATCGATTGGCACTAGATAAAGGTGCGATCGATGGCTACACGAAAATGGTAGTATCGGCCAAAGGTGGAAATATCGCAACGAGCAGGTGGCAACGCCGCGCCGTCGATATCGATATGCGAATGAACATCGATCACTCACGAATGGTGTGACCAGGCGGAGGAACCAATAAAAGGAGTGGAACGCAGCAATGAGCAGCGAGCTGGGGATCGATAGCCCATGAGTATCGATGTCCCAGTGGGATCATGGAAAATATCGGCGCGGGAGATTCAAGTTGCTACGAGGAGGATGACCAGCGCTGTAGAAACTCAACGGAGTTAGGAGCGTCGTGGGAGCATCGAGGGAGCAACGAGGGAGCGCCGCGGGGATCACAAGGACTCGAAGGCTAGGACAACCAAGGAAACGCCGGACAGTAGGCACGAGTTTTAAATGTTTCCCGTAGTAAGGGGGGAATGTGAGGAGTTGAATAACTTCCCACAAATAGAAGCAGCACAAGATGGCCGGCCGCTTACCAGATACGCGGCGAATTCGCGTAGTAACGGCGCGGCGAGGAGAGTTTGGAGACTTGGATGGAGAGCGAGAGAGTTTGGAGACCAAGGATGGAGATCGAGAGAGTTTGGATACCAATGAAGGAGAGCGAGAGAGTTTGGAGACCAAGGATGGAGATCGAGAGAGAATGGAGACTTCGCGGGCAGAGCGAGAGTGCCGTGTGCAAAAGCGGATAAGGGAACTCCACCGGACTTTGGACTCTCCCGTGAACTTTGGACCGGGAGAAGAAGTGCCACAACTCGGCAGTGGAGCGGCACACAGGCGTGCCACAAGCATCACGGGAATCAGCGGGACGGCAGCTGTGGGCAGAGCATCGGTTGGGAGCGGTACGTGAAGGACAAGTGGGTCAACCAGGAGGCACGGACTTTGGACCCGCAAAAGGGAAATAACGGTTCCCGGAGGCCCTATATAAGCTGGATCAGTCGATCACGAGGAGTCAAACCTTCAAGATCAGTTAAAGTACCAAGTGAACAGTCAGTCAAGCAAGTAATCTACGAGAGAGCTACAACCAAGCGAGTCGTCGGAAGCAGCGCCGTGGGAAGCACACAAGGAGCAAGATCGCCACGTCGAGACGTTCGGGATTGGGTGATCAGGAATCTCCGAATTGAGACACAAGTGGCTGAGTTCCGGAAGGCATCACACGGCTAAGTAAAGGCGTTCGTTTTCCAACTTTGTCACGACCACACCCTGGCGAGTCGCCCGGCGGGTCTGTCAGAGACAAGCGGAAGAGTCCTACGACGAAGAACCGTCAGTTTGGGGAGGACAGTTGTCTGAGACCCAGCGTACCTTGCCCGACCAAGCAGGAGCTGGCGTGACGGACGAGCGGTAGATCAATTGGCGGTTTCAAGAGGCGGTCGCCTGGAGAGCCCTGCGATTACCGGCGAAGTTCCTGAACAGCAACCGCCCAACTCCCCGAGTGCCAGAACGATAAGCTACTGGTCAGGAGACAACGCAGAGGACATCGGCAGCGACGCCAGCAGACATTTCCGGCAGCCACGTTACCATCGCCGCGCGAAGCTCGTTGGGACGCGCAGGCGCGTCACGGACGATAAGCATTAGGGTGAAGCCGGGTGGAACGTTCGTCTGCGCTAGGCGTAAAGCAAAGTGAACTGCTAGGCAGCTTCCTGGCGGCAGCCTGGACTGTCAGCGCGATCTGAGCAAGAACGTAGCGGGACCGTCCGGGACAGAGCAAGGGACAGGTATTGCCTCGCAAGGCGTCGGCCTGGAGAGCAAGAATTGTTCACCCTAGTCTGAGAACGGTGACGCTTCCCTAAGCCCACAAGGCCGAACTCTCTGCGAGTCTAAGGCGCAACAAGCGACCCCGAGGCAGCGCGTCCGCGAGCGAGCCAGCGGAAGTCGAGTCAACGCGACGCCACCAGCAGCTGGCGGAACCAGAGCCAGGAGATACCGAAGCCAGTCCAGCCACACACCCGCTGTACCAACACCACGAGAATAAATCCCACTGTTACCATTTGAACCCTTTGTTTTCTCACTGATCTACGGGGCAGTCACGTCATATAAATTTGGTGGGACGAACACACAATCTTCTGAGCTAGCCGCACGAATCTCGTAGCGAGCAGACACATAAAATCAGTTCGTTACACAGTACCTGGGTACTGTATCATGACAAACTTATGTAGGGTATAAAGGTTTAATTTTTATTTTGTATTTGTTGGTATTATACTTTTTTGTTTTTTATTTTCTACCCAATTATTTGTTGTTGATTTTTGTGTACAAGAAATGGAACATATTAATTTGTTCAGTTTACGCCCAGAACTGATTCCGACAATTTTTTTACGTGACTCGATTTATACGACTTGATTGTCACTATACCCTACACACCCTTACATAAATTGTCCACTTTCACTGTCTCCCAAAAACAAAATATTGATATGAAGTGGTTTTTCGACTTCCGATTGAAAAAATGGTTGGTTTTATTATTATTTCCTTTGTATCTTCATTATATGCGAAAACGTTTAGGCTCATATTAATATTCATTTTCAAGAAATGTTTAATACATTTTATATTTAGGAGGAAAGTCAACCCTGTGAAATCTAAATCTATTTCATCACTCAAATGAATTATCTCGAGAGATATGTCAGTGCTATACGCTGAACACCTTTGTGGATTTTAAAGGCAGAAATCAATGTACATTTTAAACAATATTGATCATTTTCCTTACATACAATAATCATGGCTCCTTTCGCTAATAGGAAACGAAGTGGATGATGAACCAGCCATTGGTGTATAATGATTTTTATTCAGTTCCAAGCGAATTATTTTTATAAGAGTCCATCCACTGTCTCTCTCTTCAAAAACTTGGGTTTTAGAAATTTTTACCATGGTATGTTCATAGAAGATAAATTCTAAATCAGAATCTTTATATATAGGCTTAATTCTGCTTTGAAAAGTTTTCGTTTCAATTTCTGTATATTCATCTTTAAGAAGTATATACTCTGCAATATACAATCCAATCAAGTCGGTTCCATCATTTACATACATGTAATGGAGTATTCTCCTCTTGAATCCTTCAGAAATATTTGTACTCGTCCGTCAAGGGGTTAATCTGCATTTTGCAAATGCAATTCTGAACGAACGTGGTTTGTTAATTGTTCTTTGCAAAGAAACATTGACACGTTGTTAATCGAATTTATCTTGCTTATTCCTTTTCGTTTTTTGTAGTTGTTCGTACCCAAAGGTACTCAACATGAACACACCCAACAAATCAAGCAGTAGCCAAGTTGGGAACAGTACCAGGCGCTCAGTAGCACTCACTGCAGGTGAGAATTGCTGGTCAGCATATTATATGTCTCTTTAACTCACCATCTCACCGTCACAACGATACGCTGACCCGGCAATGCAGTCAGCACATTTGCGGTGTCAACCGAGCCAACTACGCAACTGCTACCATAATCATAATTCCCTGACCTACTTTAGAATATAGCTTATTTCACTAACCATTACACTAAACTTCCGTGTTCCAAGTAGAATATAAGCAGGTATCAAATAAAGAATAAATCAGTTATCAACACACCTCATAACTCCGCGGTTCTACTTCCTACCTCTTGGAATAGGGCTCGTAATACACTATCTCAACTAGCAGCTAACCACGTTAGCTCAACCTCATCGCAGTTCCCGCATCGCCTGTGGTCCGGCATTACAGTAACCATCGTTACCATTGCCGCGACACGATCGTCCTGCAAGTGTCTACTTCGGTTAGGCACAAAACATTGGTGACCCCGACGTGATCCTTTACCAACAAAGGATCACACTTCAGCAACCCCCTTCCTACTAAAAGCTTAACCACTGACTGGTGAGCAGACCCGTTAAGTTCACTACATCCACCCGCCCTGGAAACCCTAGATCATCCAGCTTCACAGGATACGCTTCGTCATCCAGCGTCACAGGATCGTCAGCTTAACCCAGCTTCACAGGATACGCTTCTTAATCCAGCTTCACAGTACTCACAGCTTCATCCAGCTTCACAGGATACGCTTCTTCTTCCAGCGTCACAGGATCGTCAGCTTAATCCAGCTTCACAGGATACGCTTCTTCTTCCAGCGTCACAGGAACTCAGCTTAATCCAGCTTCACAGGATACGCTTCTTCTTTCAGCGTCACAGGAACTCAGCTTAATCCAGCTTCACAGGACTCACAGCTTCATCCAGCTTCACAGGATACGCTTCTTCTTCCAGCGTCACAGGAACTCAGCTTAATCCAGCTTCACAGGATACGCTTCGTCATCCAGCGTCACAGGATCGTTAGCTTTATCCAGCTTCACAGGATACGCTTCTTCATCCAGCGTCACAGGATCTTCAGCTTAATCCAGCTTCACAGGACACACAGCTTTATCCGGCTTCACAGGATTCTTTGTTTCCAAGACACACAACATGTCTACTTCATTCATAGAGCAAACAAGTCACACAAGAATCGACTTACACAATCGATTACTAGACACCCAAAACGATCATTAAGAATTATGGCAAGGATTCTGTCGACCGACGCCACCGAGACGGCTATTATTCCGGTAAGCTAACTCAGTTAAGCGATCTCTGGCAGCAGTTTTGCGACCTAGATGAAGAAGTCCAACAAGCGGCATTACCCACTGGAAGTGAGTACTCTTCACGACTAGTAGCACTCACTGCAGATGAGAATAGGTTTTCTCGATAAAGAAACCTCATCTGATACGGAAGTCAACCCTATTCTGGAAGAAGACAGAGGAGATTTTGCAGAACCGAACGCTGCTTATGAGCCAACGAAAGATAAAAATCCGATGAATAATAATCAATTTGATGTAGAAGAAGGCAAACGGCAAAATGAGATTTCACTCGATGAAGAAGGGATTCATTTAACGAACGTATCAATAATGGATCATACAATAAAAGTTACTGAAGATAGATGTCTCCAATCAAGAACATATAATGGTTTATTGAAGTTGACTGAACTTTATACTGCAAGAGAAAAACCAATTAATATAGAACCGACTTCTCAGCAATTTAAAACCTACAAGAAGTCTGACTTTTGTTCAACATTTCTAAACTTAACCAAGAAATATCTTAGTTTTGTTGCAGAAGGTCCACAAACCATAGACGTGCCAAATGATCAAGTTTTACGAGGGCACAATTTCAGTCCCCACGGTAATGGCAATTGTATCGCAAAGGGGAGTGTTAAGCAGCATCAAGAAGATGTGAAGGACCTGAATCACAAACAGGACTCCTCCTTAGTCAATGATTTGTTAGGTGCTTTCTATACAATTCGGCCAAGGGCTGACCGACATCAAGCCTTTAATTGAGGGTACCCCTCAATGGGGGGAGAATGTTCGTACCCAAAGGTACTCAACATGACCACACCCAACAAATCAAGCAGTAGCCAAGTTGGGAACAGTACCAGGCGCTCAGTAGCACTCACTGCAGATGAGAATTGCTGGTCAGCATATTATATGTCTCATTAACTCACCATCTCACCGTCACAACGATACGCTGACCCGCCAATGCAGTCAGCACATTTGCAGTGTCAGCCGAGCCAACTACGCAACTGCTACCATAATCATAATTCACTGACCTACTTTAGAATATAGCTTATTTCATTACCCTAATTACCCATTACCCTAAACTTCCGTGTTCCAAGTAGAATATAAGCAGGTACCAAATGAAGAATACATCAGTTATCAACACACCTCATAACTCCGCGGTTCTACTTCCTACCTCTGGGAATAGGGCTCGTAATACACTATCTCAACTAGCAGCTAACCACGTTAGCTCAACCTCATCGCAGTTCCCGCATCGCCTGTGGTCCGGCATTACAGTAACCATCGTTACCATTGCCGCGACGCGATCGTCCTGCAAGTGTCTACTTCGGTTGGGCACAAACAGTAGTTTTTTCACTTTTCCATTTTCACTTTCACTTAAATTGTACTTGACGTAGCAGACGATCCAACTTCAATAGTGTTTATGGTTTAAAATTTAATAAGAAAGAACATTATAGTCCAGTATCAGATACCCGTTACTCAACTATAGGGACAAAAGGGAAATGGAGATATGCAAGCAGCAAGGCGAGATTGAAATGCGCCTCCTACCCACGATCTCAATAAGTGGTTATGTGGGCGGTAGACAGATTTATGCGTTATGGGCATTAGTGTGGGCGTGGCAAATTTTTTTTGGGTCAATCAATAGGTGTTGACGAGACTAATACATTTCAGTTAAAATTTTTTACGTAACATGAAAATTGTGGGCGCGATAGGCTTGGGCGGCTTGTGGGCGTTAGAGTGGGCGTGGCATA
This sequence comes from Drosophila subpulchrella, assembly GCF_014743375.2. Taxonomy (NCBI): domain Eukaryota; kingdom Metazoa; phylum Arthropoda; class Insecta; order Diptera; family Drosophilidae; genus Drosophila; species Drosophila subpulchrella. The sequence goes on along the minus strand of NW_023665693.1, from coordinate 73,782 downwards.
TTCGCGTAACAAACTTGCACTGCGTATAAGGCTACGGAACCTAAGTCTGAAAAATCCCCATTCTATATCTTTGATAGTTTCCGAGATATCCGCGTTCATATGTACGATTTTTTGAAGTTTGTGGGCGTTAAAGTGTGCGTGGCGAACCTTTTTTTTTGGGTCAGTCGATAGGAATTGATGAGAACAATACATTTCAATTAAAATTTTTATTCTAGCATCAAAACTGTAGGAGCCACAGTTTTGGGCAGTTTGTGGGCGTTAGTAGATTTTGGAAAATATTTGATAGAAGTGTAACCAATAGGACGCGATCAAATCTATAAAGGAAGCACAATATCACAGAAAAAGAGAGGGTATGGTCAAAGGAGATTGCACATACTTTGCTGGCAGGAAAAGTAATTTAAATAAATTTTAAAATTAAATTTTAACGCACACCATCACCACACCAAACTCAGGTAGCCAATAGGAGACCGTTTGAAAAATATCGATTTTTTTTGGAAAGATAAAGTATTTTCATTTGCAAAATTTAAACTACGCACATCTCAAGGTAAAATAAGAAGATTAATATCTGCATACATTTTTTTATAAACTTGGAGAGACATTATGCATTCTGATGAAATAAAGAATTTTTTGAACAAATTTGACACAATTTCACAATTCAATGCAAACCTTTTACATCTCTAGTTCTTACAATCAAAATATTTTGGATTTGACAGAGGTAATATGAAACAAGAAAGGAAGTTAACTTCGGCAAGCCGAAGTTTGTATACCCTTGCAGTTATAATTATAAAATTTAAAAATACAAAAAATGATATTCCCAATAGTATAAGATAATATGTCAAAAAACACCGAAGCTATAATATATTTCATATTATTTTTACTATATGATACAGTCGTCCGATTTTGATAAAATTTAATTTGAAACTTAAAACTAATTAAAAAATGTTATTTCCAAGCTTGGAGGTTATATGTTAAAAAACACCAAAGATATAATTTTTTTAAATTTTTTTCCTTTTATTCCTATGGGAGCTATAAGATATAGTTGTCCGATCCGGGTGGTTCCGACTTATATACTACCTGTAAAAGATATAAGACTTTTGGGAAAGTTTCAGCCCGATAGCTTTAAAACTGAGAGACTAGTTTGCGTAGAAACGGGCGGACAGAAGGACATGGCTAAATTTAAAAATACAAAAAATGATATTCCCAATAGTATAAGATAATATGTCAAAAAACACCGAAGCTATAATATATTTCATATTATTTTTCCATTAATTTTCCGATCGTTCCCATGGCAGCTATATGATATAGTCGTCCGATTTTGATAAAATTTAATTCGAAACTCAAATCTAATTAAAAAATGTTATTTCCAAGCTTGGAGGTTATATGTTAAAAAACACCAAAGATATAATTTTTTTAAATTTTTTTCCTTTTATTCCTATGGGAGCTATAAGATATAGTTGTCCGATCCGGGTGGTTCCGACTTATATACTACCTGTAAAAGATATAAGACTTTTGGGAAAGTTTCATCCCGATAGCTTTAAAACTGAGAGACTAGTTTGCGTAGAAACGGGCGGACAGACGGACATGGCTAGATCGACTCGTCTAGTCATGCTGATCAAGAATATATATACTTTATAAGGTCGGAAACGTCTCCTTCACTGCGTTGCAAACTCCTGACTGAAATCAATATACCCTTTGCAAGGGTATAAATATCTTTTCATGAAAACCATACGGATACCTGCGTGTGGGGCAAAGATGCGACTACAGAAGGAGTCGATTTTTGTACATGTCATCGAATTTTGGCTTACAAAGAGAAAGCACTCAACATTTTGAAAATATCTCATGACCTAGAAAAATGATTGAAAAAAAAAATTTAAGTACGCATTCATCTGTGCACTATTTTATGTATTAGAGAGGGGCTAAAAAAAACAAGGGAGAACGCTATAGTCGAGTACCTCGACTATCGGATATCCGTTACTCAGCTTAAGGGACCAAAGGGAAATGGAGATATGCAAGCAGCAAAGCGAGATTTAAATGCGCCACACACCGGCGGAAGACAGACTTAAGCGTTATGGGCGTTAGAGTGGGCGTGGCAAATTTTTTTTTTTTGATTAATCGATAGGTATTGACGAGACCAATACATTTCAGTTAAAATTTTTTATCTAGCATGGAAATTGTGGGCGCCACAGGATTGGGCGTTTTGTGGGCGTTATAGTGGGCGCGGCATATTCGCGTAACAAAATTGCGTTGCGTACAAAGCTACGGAATCTAAATCTGAGATCCCGATTCTCTATTCTTGATAGATCATCATTCAGGATAAGAACGAACCCAACAGGCAAAATAACAACGAGAAGAAAAAAATAAGGATGATTCGTGAGCGATACTATCTTTTTTATTATTAGTATCATATATTTTTTATTATTATTATTATTATATAAAAAAATTGTAAGAAAGGAAATATAAATATACAAAGTGGAAGAGTTAATTTCAAATTTTGAAAAAAGATCTCAAAATGTCAGAACCTTCAACAAGCCAGACTGGAGCAAATTAAAGACTCCACATGAATCCGCCACAAGAAAATACAAGCCATCAGGCAATAACAAACAATACCATGTTAAATGTAGGAGATTTAATTAAGCAAATTGTAAATTTTGAATTAAATCCATTAAAGGAGGAGATCGTTAACTTAAGATCGCAGCTTTCTCACAAAATTAAAACGGTTGAGGATTATCAGATAGAGATTGTAGATCCAAATATAAAGTGCGACACGTCTTATGAGATCATCAAATCTGTTAGGGAATATAAAGGTGAAGAGGTTGTGAAGAGATTTTATTCTGCCTTATCTATATTACGAAACAAAATAACAGGAATGGCAAACGATGCCTTAACCCATAACGGTACGGTATTAAATTTCGATGCCATAATGGCCAGACTTGACTTCGTCTTTAGCGACAAACGACCAATTCACATTATTGAACAGGAATGAAGTGTATTGAGTCAGGGAAAATGATCAATAATGGATTATTATGGTACAGTTAATAGAAAATTAACTCTGCTAATTAATAAAACTATTATGACCTACGGTAGAAACAAACCTATAACAGCGGAAATGAATGAGAAACATAGGAAGACAGCACTTAGAGTTTTCATTACCGGCCTCAACGGCCAAATTTCAGATACTATTTTCTCAATGAATCCCCTTGACCTACCAAATGCAATGGTCATAGTTCAGGAATTGGAAAGCAACAACATGAGGGCTCATTTCGCAAATAGTTTCTCTACTACTCAGAGAAAACGTAGCGAGCCAAACTCTAGTGGAAATGGACAAACACATTTCAACCACAAGACAAGACAGCAAAACAATAGTTACAGTAACCAGCGAAACAATAATAATTTAAGGTTTAATCATGACAACAACCAGAACAAAAATACTTATGGTTATTATAATGAGAATAAAAGTAATTCTTGGAACCAGGGAAGATTTAATAATAACCAACAAAATCAGTGGAACACCTATAGGCAGCCACAAAATAAGCCGGAACCAATGGAGGTAGACGAGTCTATCCAGGTTCAGAATAGGGCTAACAACGGATATAATCAAGGCTATAATAAATTTCAAAATAATAATTATAGTCACAACAAGTGGGATCAAACAAAAAAATTTGAGACCCCGAACACTCAGCAAGGCCAAGCCCAAAATAAAAGGGTACCAACTGGAACTGTTAACCAACCGGCTAACAAGACGATGAGACTAAATAACATTGAGGAGAACCATTTTTTAGACAAAAGTCAGGAGTAGGCTTACCCTACTTAATTAGAAATGACCCAAAAATAAATAAAAGATTAAAAATATTAATTGACACTGGGGCAACCTCGTGTTATATAAGAACAGGAATTTATAAAAATAAGAACGAGCTTCCAATTTACAAAAGAGTATCCTCAGTGAATGGATATTCAATAATTAAATTTTATCATATGATAACTATTTTTGATACGCGATATACTTTTTATGAAATATATGGGCTAGACTCAGATTTACTGGTCGGCTATAACCTATTAAAAACAAGAAAGGAAGTTAGCTTCGGCAAGCCGAAGCTTATATACCCTTGCAGCTATATTTATTAAATTTAAAAACATAAAAAATGATATTCCCAATAGTATAAGATAATATGTCAAAAAACACCGAAGCTATAATTTGTTTTATATTATTTTCCTACCAATTTTCCAATCGTTCCTATGGCAGCTATATGATATAGTCGCCCGATTTTGATAAAATTAAATTCGAAGTTCAGAACTAATTAAAAAATGTTATTTCCAAGCGTTGGAGGTTATATGTTGAAAAACACCGAATCTATAATTTGTTTTCTATTATTTTTCCACCAATTTTCCGATCGTTCCTATGGCAGCTATATGAAATAGTCGTCCGATTTCGATAAAATTTATTTCAAAATTTAAAACTAATTAAAAAATGTTATTTCCAAGCTTAGGAGGTTATAAGCTAAAAAACAACAAAGATATAATTTCTTAAAATTTTTTTTTTCGATTATTCCTATGGGAGCTATAAAATATAGTTGTCCGATCCGGCTGGTTCCGACTTATATACTACCTGCAAAAGATATAAGACTTTTGGGAAAGTTTCAGCCCGATAGCTTTAAAACTGAGAGACTAGTTTGCGTAGAAACGGACGGACAGACGGACAGACGGACATTGCTACATCGACTCGTCTAGTGATGCTGATCAAGAATATATATACTTTATGGGGTCGGAAACGTCTCCTTCACTGCGTTGCAAGCTTCTGGCTGAAATCATTATACCCTCTGCAAGGGTATAAAAAATAGGAGCGATAATTGATACAGCTAAGGGAGTAATTAAATGTAATGGAATAGAAGAAAAATTAAATTATGATAACGGAAACATAATAAACCAACGAACCAACATTCTTTAACAGAAGAAAACACCATTCTTCCATTAAAAGAATTTATATTAAAACAAGAAAGGAAGTTAGCTTCGGCAAGCCGAAGCTTATATACCCTTGCAGCTATAATTACTAAATTTAAAAACACAAAAAATGATATTCCCAATAGTATAAGATAATATGTCAAAAAACACCGAAGCTATAATATATTTCATATTATTTTTCCATTAATTTTCCGATCGTTCCTATGGCAGCTATATGATATAGTCGTCCGATTTTGATAAAATTAAATTCGAAATTCAGAACTAATTAAAAAATGTTATTTCCAAGCGTAGGAGGTTATATGTTAAAAAACACCGAAGCTATAATTTGTTTCATATTATTTTCCTACCAATTTTCCGATCGTTCCTATGGCAGCTATATGACATAGTCGTCCGATTTTGATAAAATTTAATTCGAAATTTAGAACTAGTTAAAAAATGTTATTTCCAAGCGTAGGAGGTTATATGTTAAAAAACACCGAAGCTATAATTTGTTTCATATTATTTTCCTACCAATTTTCCGATCGTTCCTATGGCAGCTATATGACATAGTCGTCCGATTTTGATAAAATTTAATTCGAAATTCAGAACTAGTTAGAAAATGTTATTTCCAAGCGTTGGAGGTTATATGTTGAAAAACACCGAAGCTATAATTTTTTTCATACTATTTTTCCACAAATTTTCCGATCGTTCCTATGGCAGCTATATGATATAGTCGTCCGATTTCGATAAAATTTAATTCAAAATTCAAAATTATTTAAAAATTGTTATTTCCAAGCTTAGGAGTTTATATGCTAAAAAACACCAAAGATATAATTTTTTTTCATTTTTTTGTCCGATTATTCCTATGGGAGCTATAAGATTTAGTTGTCCAATCCGGCTGGTTCCGACTTATATACTACCTGCAAAAGATATAAGACTTTTGGGAAAGTTTCAGCCCGATAGCTTTAAAACTGAGAGACTAGTTTGCGTAGAAACGGACGGACAGACGGACAGACGGACATGGCTAGATCGACTCGTCTAGTCATGCTGATCAAGAATATATATACTTTATGGGGTCGGAAACGTCTCCTTCACTGCGTTGCAAACTTCTGACTGAAATCAATATACCCTCTGCAAGGGTATAAAAATACGTTGATGAAAAAGCTCAAATCAGATCCGAATCTGAAATGGGTAGTCAAAGTGAATCTAGTTTGGGATATACAAATCCTGAACGCGCCGTCGTCGAGAAATCCGACAAAAATAAAAGTTTGGAATTCAAAAATTTTGAACACGCCGTCGTTGAACTATCCGACAATCAAAGAATAAATAAAAATATCGTCTGCAGATCAAAGAAAAGATCTGGAGAACGAAATATTAAATATTATCAATGAAGAGCATTCAAAAATAAATATGCAGATTCCATTTAGGACAGATATCCGCTGTAAAATAAACACCGTAAGTGATAGGGCCATTTACAGTAAACAATACCCTTATGACCTATCAGCTTCAGATTTAGTAAATTCTGAAATAAGTCGAATGTTAAAAGAATGTTAAGGCCAAGTAGAAGACCTTATAGTTCACCAGTACTAGTGGTACCAAAAAAAGGTTTCAATGAAGACGGAACTCCAAAACTCAGACTCGTAATTGATTATAAAAAACTTAATGAAAATACAATACCTGATAGATATCCAATGCAGGACCCTTCAGTGATTTTGTCAAATCTTGGAAAAGCCAAATACTTTTCAACAATTGACTTGGAATCTGGATTTCATCAGATTCTCATGAATGAACCAGACATTCAGAAAACCTCATTTTCAATAAACAACGGGAAATACGAATTCTTAAGAATGCCTTTCGGTTTGACCAACGCTCCAAGAATATTCCAACGAGCGATGGATGATATTTTAAGAGAACAAGTGGGTAAAACATGTCACGTTTATATGGATGACATAATTATATTTTCAAAAACAATTGAACAACATTACAAAGATTTAATTCTAATTATTAAAATTTTGCTGAACGCAAACATTAAAATTTCAATTGAAAAATCAAAGTTCTATATATTAGAAACCAATTTTCTCGGTTACGTTGTTTCTCACAATGTGATAAAAACCGATCCCGAAAAAATTTCTACAATTGTAAAATATCCGATACCTAAAAATATTCGAGAGCTTAGAAGCATCCTAGGCCTTACAGGATATTACAGAAAATTTGTGCAAAATTACGCAAAGATAGCTAAACCTTTAACAAAATATTTAGAAGGCCAAAACGGCAAAGTATCAAAAAAGGCACCACGTAAAACTTTAATACAGTTGTAAGAGCTGTAAGAGCTTTTAACGAGCTCAAAGAAAATTTAATTGCACAAGTAGAACTAATACAACCGGACTATAATAAGAAATTTACTCTAACAACTGACGCATCTGACTTGGCAATTGGTGCTGTTCTTTCTCAGGAAGGAAAACCAATTACATTTATTTCAAAAACTCCGACAAAAACCGAACAATTATACGCAACAAATAAAACGGAACTTTTAGCCATTGTATGGGCTTTTAAAAATCTTCGAAATTACTTATATGGGGTTAGCAACATCGAGATCTATACCGATCACCAACATCTTTAATTTTCCATAGCTCAAAAAAATCCAAATATCGAGATGAAAAGATGGTATTCCTTTATTGAAAGCTATTTACCCAAAATTATTTATAAGGCAGGAGCAACAAATGTTGTTGCGGACGCTTTATCACGGATTTAAATTAATAACTTAACGGAAAGTAATGAATCGGTCTCAGATCAAAATACTCAGCATTCAGCAGAGAGTAGTTTTGAAAATGTTGTACAAGAAACCCGAAAACCCTTAAACCAGTTTAAGCAACAATTGCTAATAGCAACGGGGAGGTATACAATACATGAGTCGATTAATGTATTCGGAAATACTAGACATATAATAGAGAATGACACTCCAGAAAATTTAGTATCAATCTTAAGGGAATATATTCCACCGAATATAACAACAGGAGTTCACTGCACTTTAGAAGATTTTTACAGAATTCAAAAACCACTTAAGGACAATTTCATAAATACATTTTTATACACTAAGACATTTGTCCAGGATGTCGAGAACACTGAAGACAGATCTCTTATTATCACAGAAACTCATTGTAGAGCTCATAGAGGACTTGATGAAAATTATAAACAAATAACTAGACTTTATTATTGGCCAATTTATACAAAAAGCTTAAGGAGTTTATAAAGAATTGCACAATCTGCAATCAAAACAAATACAACAGACACCCAGTACAGATTCCTACCGGTCAAGCACCTATTCCAGAAAGAGAAGGTGAAAATTTGCATCTTGACATATATTACGCCCAAAATCTTATATTCATTACTTGTATAGATTCGTATTCGAAATACTTAGTCGTAAAATAAATAATAAACTAAATATGGAAAATAAAGTTTCAGAAATTCTACAACAATTTCCATTAGCCAAATCTTTGATGATAGATAACGAACCAAGTTTTTCTTCATCCCAATTTAAATCTTTTTCACAAAGAAATGGGATATCTTTATTCTTTGCAGATCCTCGACATAGTACGTCTTACGGACAAATAGAAAGGGCACACTCTGCCTTAACAGAAATTGCTCGCTGCATTAAAGATGAGCTAAATTTAATTGATTATTCCGAAATTATAATTAGAGCAGCACGAAAATACAATTTAACAATTCATTCAATAAGCAATCATCGACCTTTTGATATATTATTTAATAAAATCAAACACGATGATACTCCTAAATTATTGCAGCAAGCCCAAGAGAAAATGTTGCATTTTCACAATAAAGATAGACAAAATAAGAATTATCACGTAGGAGACGTAGTTTACGAAAAGAAACACGGGGAAAGAAACAAGCTTAATTCTAGATATAAAAAGCAAGTAGTTAAGGAAAGTCTCCCCAATAAAGTTATTATAAATAACAGAAGCCGTACGATTCATAAAGATAATATTAAATAATTTGTTTCAAATTACAGATAATGATTTTAATAATGTACTTATTATTGCTGGTAGCTACAACCAAATCCGAAATTATGGATTACACGAACCATGATTTCCTTCTTTACAAGGATACCAAAGATGTTCTTATTTATGAATCATACGCAGATTTATTTCATATAACTAATATAAGTCTTTATAGAGAAATAATTAATCTTGAAACAGAATTTCTAAAGGGTCACGACAGCAATAATTTTTTTTGGGAAATATCCCACGATTTAAAAATTATCAAAATGCTTATCTCTCAAATTATACCCAGCAGATCAAAAAGAGGCATTAATGAAATAGGCACCATTTGGAAATGGATAGCGGGAACAACAGATCATGATGATTTCATAACAGTCCAAAATAAAATCGATGATTTAATACAAAATAATAACGATCAATTCGTTATTAATTCTAAAATATTTAAAGAGATAAAATCTTTATCTGAACAATCCAAAACAGCCTTTAAGGATCAAGAAATTCCACTTAGAAAATATCGCCTGCGCTTGCTTACTTACGATCTTATGAATATAATGGACACAATTACACTTGCAAAAATTGATGTATTTAATACTAAAATTCTAAACAATGATGATATACAAGAAATTTATAAGCACGAAGATAGACCTGTAGTTATAACAGACCTTTTAGATATATCTGAATTTAAAATCGCTTTGCATCAAGATCTTATTATAATTTACATAAAATACCCTATTATTACCGATCGTTGTGACGTTTACAATTCAAGATCCATTTCACATAATGATGGAAAATTTTTAATTGATAATCACGTCGCAAAATGTAGAAATAAGTACAATGTAATGTCTAATTTTAAGACAGAATATTTAATAATTATTGCACACTTAACCCAGAAGGTTCTTGTTTCACCAGATTACTAAATGGAGAAACATCCTTTTGTAACAAAATCCGAGAAAAAAATAAAAATGTAGATGTAATCCAAGATGAAGCCATTTTTGTAAATGGAGAAAATACAGTTAATGACACTCATTTAAATGGGTCATATTTAATAACTTTTAATGGAACCACTAAAATTAATAATATTTCCTACACCAATGTAGATAATAAGATATTGGAATACATCACAGCTCGAAAATATACAGATTTTTTAGTATCCGAATATATTATATCTAATGATTCGGAACTCACATTCGATAATATTAACATACTAAATCCATTTATTCAAATTAAACAAACTCAAATACCAGTTACGTTAATATTAATCATATTCAAATTTATATATTTAATTATTATGATTATAATAAAATTCAGAAAATTTTTAATATTCAAACTATGGAAAATTCATATAGAAATTGAACCAGAAAGCAATATTTCCGATAATGAAATAAATAATATCCCCGACAATGAAAATACCCTAGAAGAAAATATCATTGTCGAATTAACCAATCAATTACATTCAATATACCCATCAGTTCCAATGAATCGGGACGACTCAATTTAGAATGGGGGGAGTTATATGACACATTATTTAGGGGCTCTTACCCAATTTATAAACCACTTTGTGCCGAGAGCTAATTTCCAAATAACTCTGACAGACCCGAGATAAATCCGTGGTCAGCTATTTCTGTCAACCAGGCCTCCGAATCATTCCCACCCAGATCAATTTCACGCAGCCCAAATAAAACGGATGCTGTAAACATCCAAACCGATATTGTAAGCATCGGAGTCCCAAGCGAGCCCTGAGTCCGCTAACGTAAACAAAAGATCCCCAAAGCGAGCCCCGAGTCCGCTAACGTAAACAAAAAGATCCCCAAAGCGGTCCCTAAACTCCGCTAATGTAAACACCAATTTCCGGCCAAGATTGGACTTCAAATTTAATTGGCAAATTGCATCATCCTATTTTCCGACTCTCTTGAGTCATTCTCTTTATCAATTTTTGGGGATAAATTCTCTTAAGCCGAGGTTTGATTATTGATCATTGAACTCGAGATCAGGGAGTCCGTTTTTGAGATCCGAATCGAGCAGTAGTACTAATCGAGTAAAAGTAAACGAGCAGTGAATAAAATAAGTTCGACCTATTGAAAAATTGTAATAGTGATTAAGTGGTTAAAAAAAAAAAAATTTTTTTAATTAAGTCACGAGTGAGAAACTTAATTTGCATGCAAACTCCGCAGTTACAAGTCGAATAAAAAACTGCGCTGCCTGCATAGGTATGCTAACATAAAACATAACATATGTTCATAGAAATCTTTGTTTGTTAATAGCATCCAATTTACTTAATTATCTAACACACTAGTTTATAAGCTAATCATTATTAGTTTACGTTACCTTACGTTTATGTTTGTGTGTATTTGTATGTATAAAAAACAGTTATTACAACACATTACCGATTTCGTTTTTGTAAGAAATACGTGCTCACAGTTCCGCAGAGCTATTAATAAAAATTTACCTGTGTAACCTACGTCGATTAAGCCCGATTTTGGACATCTCATCTAGTTTTCGGCGATCTTTATCATAACGAAAAGTTAAATAGTTAACGAGAGTGACCTTATAGGGAATTAGCATATTTACAATATTATCAGCAAATGTGATTGTGTTTTCGCTTTGTCGCTCTACTCTATTCTAGAGTTTACCGCAAACTTCTACACTGTGTTGTTGCTGGCGCATGAACATTCACACGCACGAAAAGCTTATCGCAAACCTAACTGCAAGGTGCGCTTTCTACATCTATATTGTTTGTCCACCCGTATATATTAGACAACTATATAACAACATACTATGTCTGCCTGCTGCTTCAAACCTTGCCTTTTAAATGGCAAAATCACCTCTCGACAGCCTACAATATGTTGCTGGCTGTGTGACAACCTTGCTCACCCTAAATGTGCCGACCTTGGGAACAGTGCTGGCCTAATTCGTGTGCTGCTGCTGCTGCTGTCGGCTCCGGTTATGATCCAGCACTGGGATCAGATCGTTTAACTACTAGTAACCCCTCTATGACTACAGCAATGGTCCGCAGTGCAGACAGACTCGTGAAATATCTTCGTTTAAAATTGGATTTTGTGAGGTACGTACATCTTGATAAGGCTCTCAATATTTCTATATGGCCTGAATATGCCATTGTTCACGAGTACGAGTAAGCTTAATCCTCGGGTTCTCGGGCCTCAGATTCCTTCAACCAAGTTCCAAAAAACTAAAGAATAATTCTTCCTTACACTACCAAATTGTTCGCAGTTTATTGGGCAAGCTTAGTAAACTGCACGTCAGCAGTGTCTTCTTTGATGCCAATGTGATTGCTTTTACCGAAACGTGGCTCAATTCCTCTGTGTCTGACTGCAAAATATTTGCATATTTGATGTGACCGTTCAGTTCGCCTTGGTGACGGTGTTCTTATTGCCGATAAAAGGCCGATCTTGTCTCTCAAAGTATCCCGATGATTGGTACGGACAGCACATTAGAGTTTGTTGCTGTTTGAATTCATACTAGCCTCTACCATCAGCATTTGGCTCAAATACAGAGTATTCATTCAACCCTTGGCAATATCGATCATATTATTGTTATGCCCTCCTGCCATTTCTGGGACGCCCTTAATTGAATCAAATGTTCTCGTTCCCACATCGGTCCATGAGTTTGTTCACGGTCTTATTGATCTTTCTATAGGAAAACTTAACTCAGCCATGAATTGCTCTGGTAAAGTTTTAGACCTTATTTTTGCCTCAGAGTTCGCAAATGCATACGTTACTCGAACCGTCTTACCGTCTTACACTTGAGGTTACTGTAGAAGCAACACTTCCATTACTGCCATATTCCGAAATCGAATCTTCACCTCCCTTTCCCTCTCTTCTGAAAAGCTCCATGTCCAGACTGTTTAAGAAATTAAAGAGAACCGGGCTTCAAGCTGACCACTCGAGGTATCTAATTGCTCGTTCTAATTTATTAATCCATAGCTCCGATTGCTACAATAGTTACCTAAACCGTTGTAGAACCGAATTCCAGGATAACCCCAATCAGTTCTATGCATATGTTAATTCAAAACGGAAATCACAACAATTTTCATCTTCTTTTCACCTTGATTCTACGTCTGTTCTTGTTACTCCGGTATTGTTAACTTATTTGCCAAATTGTTCCAGTCCACATACTCATCTTTTAGTTAAGATAACACTTCATTCTACCCATACCCTCTCCCTCACTCCAACTCTATTTCCATGCCCCTTATTAGTGAGGACGATGTTTCTCAAAATCTTTAAAAAATCAAGTTATCTTTCTCTACGGGCCTTGATCTTGTACCGAGCTGTTTTATAAGAAAAATGTGCCGATGCTTTGTGCAAACCGTTAACTAAACTTTTTCAGATATCCCTTCTACACTCTTATTTCCCTTAAGTTTGGAACGAATCTTTTATCATCCCACTCATAAAAAACGGAGCAAGTCGGATATTAAAAACTATCGCAGTATTTCAAAACAGCGCGATTCCAAAGTTTTTTAAACAGTTAATTACCGCTCAGCTACAGTACCAATGCAGCTCTGTAATGTCCCCGACTCAGCATGGCTTTATGAAACAAAGGTCAACATCTACGAATATTCTCCAATTTACTTTAGTCATCAGAAGCGCTTTTAAAAATAATAATCAAACTGAAGTAATTATTACGAACGGTAAAGCTTTCGATTCCGTGAACCTTCAGCTATTATTGAAAATACCTATACTATTAGGATTCCCGATCGCGTTGACTAAGTCGATTTCAACATACTTATCGAACCGGACTCAGTCAGAAGCTTTAAAAAGCTCATTCTCTAACCTTGTCCACGTGACCTCTGATGTTCCGCAAGGAAGCCACCTAGGACCTCTTCTATTTGGGATTTTCATTAATTACTCGCCTCAAGTTCTTCTCTTTTCTCATGTTATGATGTATGCTGTCGACGTAAAGCTTTGCTTGCCGTTAGCGAGTCCCAATTATCATGCACTTTGCAAGCCGATTTGAATAATTTTCATTCTTGGTGCATTCAGAATTTGCTGTTTTAAACAACTTTAAATGTAACTTTTTGTCCTTTTATCGGAAGAATCTTTTCCTCACAAGATATTTTATTGAGTCGAGTGATCTTGAACGCTAAGTATCAGAACCTTATCGAAACGGTACAGAAGCAGATCCTTTTGTTTGCATTACGTGGTTTAAACTGGAAAACACATCGTAACCTAGCATCTTAAGTGGATAGACTGCGACTACTGAACCTGAACCTAATAAAGTTGTCCCTCCCTGTGAGGTCAACTCGTCACTTCGACCTATTACCCTAAAAACTTGTAAGACTAATTTTGAGTTACATGACACATTTCGCGTTTTATGTTCGCAATATAATGAATTGTATTTTTTGATATTCAATGAATGCTCTATAACCCACCTATCTTTGCCCCCGCCCACTGGCAGATATTTGCTGACTTTAATTAAATGAATAAATAAAGAATAAAAATCAAAGATAAACTAACACAAATTGTAAAAAATAATTTTACTTACGCTGTAAATATGGAAGGGCTTTTATAAGGTTGAATTCCTGGAGCAGGTCCTCCAATTTTTGGTCGTCTTCGTTGTCACTCATTAAACACACCGCACATTTCCACCATATAAAAAGCGATATAGACGCCGCTTGTTTCGATAACTTTGCGGTAATTTCGAGAGAGGAGTTCTGTCTCTCTCTCCTCTCACTGTAATTTTTTCTACGTCTTCCCCTCACATCCCTCGTCAACAACCGCAAAACCGAGATTGATTTTAGTTCGGAATACTAAAACCGACATCGATTCCGTCATGAAACCGAGAAGAAAAATGTGAGAAGGCTCAATACTAAGACTGAGAAGAACCGATCTCAATTTTTCTGAGTGTACATTTTTTGTAGCTAAAATAACAGCTACGGTATAAGGGAAAATATTTTCTTGAGTTGTCTTACCAGTTTTTTGTGTTTCCGTGATTTCATCCCTAACCATGGCAAATGTTAATCCTAGCAGTCAGTATGTGCATTGACGTGACGTCTATGGCATTATCAATAATCGTGCGCCTTGGGGCTTGACTTTTATGATGGGCAGGTAACGAAAGGTCAGAAATACTTCTGAGATTCATTTTATTGTGATTTTTCTAAGTCCTTTTTCTTTCATACTCCTAGGACACTGGAGGCCATTAATATGCTAATTGTGCTGGATTCTGTCTTTCTGTCTTCTTATGCTTTTTAGTTTTTTACCTCGTTAAAAGGTGTTGTTGTTTGATACCTAATAGGGTCGCAAACAATTTATTTTACTTTTGTATACATTCTGACGAATTTAACTATACCTTAACAATACTATTTCTTACGAATCAAACAGAAAGTTAGTTAATATTTTTATGAAAAATGCTTGCGTTTCTAAATTTTTTCCCGAGAAAATATGCGTTAAATATTTTTGTTACTTAAGAAATTTTTATAAAATATATTTGCGTTTTTTTAAAATTATAATATCCTATATATCCTTTTATGTGTATACCTGAAAATGGGGCACTTGGCAGATGGGTTTTGTAGTTATTAACACCTTGTTCATATCATTCCATGTTAAATAGTAAAACCATTTGGCTTTCCAGGTTGCGTGGATGCACTTCGAGCAATCGGCTATTCTCACCGTCCACAACCATGTGATAACACGTAATCCGAGGATAAGTGTCACCCACGATAAGCATGACAAACAGCGCACCTGGTTCCTGCATATCAACAATGTCCAGGAAGAGGATAGGGGACGATACATGTGCCAGATAAATACAGTTACTGCCAAGACCCAATATGGATATGTCAAAGTTGTTGGTATGTCTTTGATTGGCATTGAAAAGCTTTAATATGCTCCTAGCTAAACCTTACTCCTAATTTTCATTTGTAAAAGCTTTATCAGTCCTCTTATCGATAAGCACTTATTATGTTTGATGAGTGTTAGGAAAACTGCTTTGCTACATGTGTCGTTCTAATACAAACCAAACGAATATCACAAAAAAATTTTTTTACATTTCTGTCTTGCCTAAAGCCTTTTTTAACATATTTTTTTCGGTAAAAACTTAAACACCTGTATTAGGATTGGGATTAAAGTTTGCTAAAAAACGACAAATTTCAAAAAAATGGCCTCTGCTTGAATATCTTTATCTCAATCTGTAGTTATTCAACTTTGAATAAGCGATCTTCGCCTATGCCTTCGCATTTGCTTTTGTCTTTGCCCTCGCCTTTGGCTTTGGGGTTCGCTCTTGGTGGCCCAGCCAAGATAAACAAACCCAACTTAGAGTAAACATCAGCTTCCGATCGAGGCCCACAGTATTGCGTTCTAAGTTCAGATCATATTGCGTTCCGATTTTGAATCAAATTGCATCGGTCAGCATAATTTCATTTCACAACGAGATGCGACAGTTTCAGCATAAGCTTTTATTTTAAACAAAAATTAGTTTTGGAAGCTTAAGAAAGAAAAGCTTCTGGCCGAGGTTCGTTGGATAATTTTTTAGAATTAAGCGGCAGTCCTATTTTGGCCGAGACCGCGATCGGTTCGACAGTTATAAATAAGTGTCTTGTATAAGTGATAAGAAATAAAAGGTTTAACACCAAGTTTGCATAAAAAATAAAATATATTTTTTTAACATATTACCAGTGACAAACAAACAGTGATTGGCGCCCAACGTGGGACGGTGTCGTAAAAAAGTTCTAAAAACATATTAATTATAACAAGTTAATTTAAACGGAACTCGCGCCGCAAAAAACCCAAAAATTTTTAGTGGAAAAATCAAAACATCCCCACAAATCGACGACACCTAACATTGTGACAAGTGATCGTGATTTAAAAATTTAAATGGAAATCAATTAATGTAATAATCCATTTAAATAGCTGGTAAAAAATAATAAAGGTGGACCAAATAAATTAATTCACTGTGCAAGAACACACAACAAAAACAAAATAATAAATTCAGTGGAAACCAAAAACAATTTAAAAAAAAAATTAAACTTAAACAATAAAAATTAAAAATTAAACAATAATTTAAAAAAAAAATAAATAATAAACACTTAACTGGGAAAACCAAAGAATAAAGAACGGAAATATTTCAATAACTCACAGAAGGAAGGAAGGAAGGGCTGAAGGGCAATCCCTTGCCAAAATTCAACACGACTACAACCGAAATAACAAAGAAGGAAGGAAGGAAGGGCTGAAGGGCAATCCCTCGCCAAAATTCATCACGACTACAACCAAAACATCAAAGAAGACAAAGCTTAAAAATTGAAAGATCGTAAGAAATAAGAACAATTATATTTTAAGTAAAAATTTAATTTGAAAGATAAATTATATAATACATCCTGGAAGATCAAGAATTAGATAGCCAAGCCCTTTTGACCAAATAATTAATAAAACAGACTGTTTCATCGGAGGTAAATTCTTTAAAACCAGAAATAGAAACACTTAAAACCGAACTTCAAACAAATGTCAACAAAGTATAAGATTATAAAATTAAAAAAGTTGACAATTCAATAAAATGTGAAGAATCCTATGAAATCATTAAATCAGTTCCAGAATTTAAGGGGGAACTTGAAAAATATCTGAGTTGGAGGGAAGCAGCAGAAAACGAAAAGGTAAGCGATATTTTGCAGCTCTATCAATATTAAGGAACAAGATAACCGGGAAAGCAAATGAATTAAGTATTCTTACACAAGGAAAACTAAGTGTAATGGAATACTATAACCAAGTGTACAGGAAACTAACATTGTTAACTAACAAAACTATAATGACGTATGGCCGTAATAAGCCAATCACTTCAGAAATTAACAATAGACATAGACAGAGTGCACTAAGAGTTTTCGTAACTGGCCTTAACGGCCCAATATCATCGACTCTGTATTCCATGAACCCAACAGACTTGCCCAATGCAATGGCGTTTGTACAGGAGATGGAAAGTAACAATATGAGAGCAAAATTCGCTAACAATTTCGTTGGAATGAGTTATAGAAATTATAACTCAAACTATGGTAATGGCCCAGAACGAAATAATAATTCTTTTAATCAAAAGACCACTAATAACAATAATTCAAATAATTTGAGATACAATCATAGATCTTCGCAACAGGTAAAAAATAATCAGTGGAATCAGGGACAGAGTAACAACAATCAGTGGGGACAAAATAATAATTGGAAGTCCAATAACAATCAGGTACAGTCTACTCCTGAACCCATGGAGAAGATGAATCAATCCAGTATCAAAATCGACCTAATAACAATTTTAATAGGGGTAATAATAACAGACAAAATTATAATAATTATTATCCAAGAAATAATTACAATCAAAACCAAGCGCAAAAAACAAATATAAGCGCCGGTCAGAACAAACCATCTGAACCACATCCCCTGTTAAAGCGGAAATCAACTGGTTCAACTAATCAGCCTGCTCAAAAAAATATGAGAGTAAATATGTCAAAATAAAAAAGAGCTCCCAATTTACAAGATAGTTTCAACCATTAATGGGCTTACAATAATAAAATATTATCATTTAATAACAATATTTAACACAAAACAAGTATTTTATGAAACAGAAGGGTTAGAATCCGACTTACTTATAGGTTTTAATCTTTTAAAAAAGATAGGAGCGGTACTTGATATTCAAAAAGGGACGATCAAGTATAACGGAAAAGAAGAAAAATTATTTTATGATGAAGATAGTTCTTCAAACCAATTATCGTTAACTGAAGGAAAAATTATTCTTCCACTAAAAGAATATATTATAAAAAAATACTTTGAAGATCAAAGTGGAATTAAAACAGAATCACAAATGGTTGAAAAAAGTTTATTTAGCTTGGGATCACGGAATCCCGAGCAAGCCGACGTGGAATTATCCGTCAACAAAAAAACAAATAGTTTGGGATCTAAAAATCCTTAACAAGCAGACGTAGAATTATCCGTCAACAAAAAAACAAATAGTTTGGGATCTAAATATCCTGAACACGCCGACGAAGAATTTTCCGTCAATAAAAAAGTAAAAACTTTGGGATCAAAAGATTCTGAAAGAAATAAAATTAAAAACATTAAAATGTGAAATTCAAATCAAGTAGATGATTTGGAGAAAAAAATAATAGACATAAATGAAGAGGAACATTCTAAAATAAACGTACGAATTCCTTTTAGAACTGACATTCGGGGCGAAATAAATACAATTAATGACAGGGCAATGTATGGCAAACAATATCCATATGCCTTATCGGTTTCAAATTTCGTTAATAGCGAAATCAATAGAATGTTTAATGAAAATATTATAAGGCCGAGTAGAAGTCCTTACAATTCACCAGTTCTGGTGGTACCCAAAAAAGGCCAAAGCGAAGACGGTAGCCTTAAACACAGACTCGTTATAGACTACAAAAAATTAAATGAGAACACAATACCGGACAGATATCCGATGCAAGACCCTTCTGTTATATTAGCCAACTTAGGAAAGTCAAAATTTTTTTCAACAATTGACTTGGAATCAGGATTCCATCAAATTTTAATGAAAGACTCAGATAACGAAAAAACATCTTTTTCCATTAACAACGGAAAATTTGAATTTTTACGCATGCCTTTCGGATTAACAAATGCGCCCAGAATTTTTCAGAGAGCAATGGATGATATTCTCAGAGAACAAGTAGGAAAAACATGCCACGTCTACAGGGTTGCCCATATTCGACGGACCCATCTGACGACGCCATAACTTTTGACAGAGATGCCAGATCGCTTAATGACATACCGCGTTTGAAGCGTCAGTCCAAGCAGATTTTTACCATGGAACAATGCACGCCACGCGAGCGCTCTGAAATAGTTGAAATTTACATTCAACAGAACAAGTCAATTGTGAAAACTCAACGTGCTTTTAAAAAATTAAAAAATGTGAAAAGTGCGCCTTCTAAGAACACCATTAAGCGTTTATACGAAAAATTTACGACTGGTGAGGCTCTTTCTAATCCGAAGAGGCCAAATAAAAGTCGACCAAGGCGATCGGACGAGAATATCGCTGCCGTACGAGCCAGTGTTGAGATGTCCCCAAGAACATCCCAAAAACTCCGTTCTCAGCAGTTGGGCATGGCTCGGTCCACTTTACAACGGATTATTCGCGTTGATTTGCATTTGTTCCCGTACAAAATTCAATTGACGCAAAGATTGTTGCTTACGGACAAGCCTCGTCGATTGGAATGGGCCCAAAGAGTCATCGAAATGGCCGAAGATGACGATCAATTTTGGAACAAAATTATCATGTCCGATGAAGCCCATTTCACATTGAATGGGACCGTAAATAAGCAAAATTGCCGTATTTACGCCACTGAAAATCCTGAGAAGATTCAAGAAGTGCCTCTTCACGACGAAAAAGTCACAGTTTGGTGCGGCGTTAGTTCGAAAACGGTCATTGGGCCGTTTTTCTTCCAAAATGAAAATGGCCATGCTGTTACCATCAACCAGGAGCGTTATCGCGACATGATGACCAATTTTGTGATGCCAATTATTCGTCGAAAGCGTATGAGGCAGTTCTGGTTTCAACAAGACGGCGCTCCACCGCACACAAGTCGCATAACAATCGATTTTCTGAAGAAATTGTTCCGGGCCGTTTGATGTCGAAAAGTGGTGATTTGGACTGGCCACCGCGTTCGCCCGATTTGACGCCGCCTGACTTCTTCTTGTGGGGATATTTGAAGTCAAAGGTTTACGTTAACAGGCCAAGGACCCTAGAAGAGCTCAAGGACAACATTCGTGAAGAAATAGCCGCTATTCCGGCCGAAATGTTGGCGAAAACGATGGAAAATGCTGCAAAAAGGGCACAATACGCCATCAACGCCAGAGGCGGCCATTTGAAAGATATCATATTCAAAAATTGATGTAAACAAATCTACTTGGAACAAATTAAATGAATAAGATTGCCAACCGCCAAATTTTTATTTTTTTCTTTGATTTTTTAAAAAAAAACATGGGTCCGTCGAATATGGGCAACCCTGTACATGGACGACATTAAAATTTTTTCGAGCAACATTTCTCGGACTTAACTCAAATAATATGAATTTTACAAAGAGCAAATATGAAAATTTCTCTCGAAAAATCTAAATTCTTTAAATTAGAAACCTCGTTTCTTGGCTTCATTGTTTCTTTTAATGTAATATAAACAGATCCTGAAAAAATTTCCACAATTTCAAGATATCCGTTACCACAAAATATTAGAGAACTTCGAAGTTTTCTAGGCCTAACTGGCTACTACCGAAAAGTTGTCCGTAATTCTGCAAAAATTGCAAAACCTCTTACAAAATATTTAGGAAGGGAAAATGGAAATGTTTCTAAAAAATGTTTCAAGAGTTTTAATACAGTTGGACGATTCAGCTATACAAGCTTTTAACGAACTAAAAGATAATCTAATAGCACAAGTGGAACTAGTTCAACCGGACTATAGAACAAAATTCACTTTGACAACAGACGCATCAGACGTAGCTATCGGGGCGGTATTATCACAGGATAATAAACCAATTAGTTTCATTTCTAAAACACTTAATAAAACCGAGCAACTTTATCCCACAAACAAAAAGGAACTGCTAGCCATAGTATGGGCCTTAAAAAATTTGACAAACTATTTGTACGGAGTAATTGGTATAGAAATCCAAACAGATCATCAGTCTTTATCTTTCACGATTTCCGATAAAAATCCCAACATAGAAATAAAAAGATGGTATTCTTTCATAGAAAGTTTTACCCAAAAAATAATATCTAAACCCGGTACAACAAGCGTTGTAGCCGATGCATTATCTCGAATACAAATAAATAACATTACAGACAGTGATGTAGAACAGTCAAACTCAGATCAAAACATACAGCATTCAGCTGAGAGCAGTTTTGAAAATGTAATAGTTTTGTAATGTAAGCCGTTAAATCAGTTTAAACAACAACTGTTATTAACAACGGGGAGGTTTACAATACATGAGTCACTGGAAGTTTTTGGCGGGACACGACACTTAATTGAATATGACACATCAGAAAATTTAATAAACTTATTAAAAAAGTATATTCCACCTAACAATACGGTAGGAATTCACTGTACATTAGAGGACTTATATCACATTCAATTACCCTTAAAAAATAATTTCACTAACCAATTTCTTTTTACGAGAATCTTTCTTCAAGACATAGAAAACGATGAAGATAAAGCCATAATAATAGAAGAAACACACAGTCGAGCTCATAGGGGGCTAGATGAAAATTACAAACAAATCAGTAGGTTATATTATTGGCCAAACTTATTTACAAAATTAAAAAATATATCAAAAATTGTGTGATTTGTAATGAAAATAAATATAACAGGCACCCAATAAAAATTCCTATCGGGGAAGCTCCTATTCCAACTAAAGAACTATGCGCAAAATTTAACATTTATTACTTGTATAGACGCGTATTCCAAATTCCTTGTTGTGAAAGAAATTCAAAATAAGCTAACTACTTTAACAATTTCCCCAGGCAAAAGTAATTATGACCGATAACGAACCGAGTTTTACCTCGGCCCAATTTAAATCATTTGCACAGAGGTGTGACATTACTTTGCATTACGCAGACCCAAGACATAGTACTTCAAACGGACAAGTTGAAAGGGCACACTCGACATTAACAGAAATAGCTCGCTGCATAAAAGAAGAGTTTAATTTATCTAATTATTCCGAAATAGTTATTAGAGCCGCTCAAAAATATAATCAGAGCATTCATTCCACAACAAACGAAAAACCTTTTGATATCCTTTATAATAAAATTGATCATGATAATATTCCCATTATTTTGAAAAATATACAAAACAAGAATGTTAGAAACACATAATGAGAACAGAAAAGAAAAAGATTATCATGTAGGACAAGTTGTTTA
The DNA here is from genome assembly GCF_014743375.2 of Drosophila subpulchrella. Classification (NCBI taxonomy): domain Eukaryota; kingdom Metazoa; phylum Arthropoda; class Insecta; order Diptera; family Drosophilidae; genus Drosophila; species Drosophila subpulchrella. The sequence continues at coordinate 50,963 of NW_023665693.1, read as the reverse complement.
TGAAAAAAAACATGGGGAACGCAACAAACTTAAATCAAGATATAAAAAACAAGTAGTAAAGGAGGAAATATAATTATTCATAAAGATAATATTAAATCCTAATATTAACAACAATTTCTTATTATTTTTTTCAGAAACATGTTTTTTCCAGTACTTATACTGAACCTAATACTTTTAACAAGTTCTGAAATAATTGACTATACAAGTCACGAATACTTATTATTTAAGGACAATATTAACGTACGATTCATACGCAGATTTAGTTCACGTAACTAATTTAAGTTTTTATGAAGAAATAATTAACACTGAAACAAGTTCTTTGACTAAATCATCAAAAACAGACATAGAATGGAAAATTTCAATGGACTTAGAACTCATAAAATTAACTTTATCAGAAATAATGCCAAAAAGACAAAAAAGAGGATTTTATGAAATAGGAACTTTATGGATATGGATAGCAGGTACTCCTGATCACGATGATTTCATAACGGTTCAGAACAAAATAGACAACTTAATTGAAAACAACAACAAGCAATTCACAATAAATTCTAAATTATTTAATGAAGTAAGATATCTTACTGAAAATTTAAAAAATGTAGTTTTCAACGAGGATACAATTTTAATTTGCGGTTGCTCACATTTGATTTACAAAATTTATTAGATACTATTATCTTAGCAAAAACAAAAATTTTTAATACAAAAATTTTAAACGAGAATGAAATTAAGGAAATTTACAATCATGAAAAACAGTCTGTAGTATTATCTGACCTAATGGACATATCAACTTTTAAAATTTTATTTAATAACGATTTACTTGTAGTTTAAATAAAATATCCCATGATTAACGGTAAATGTGACCTATACAAAACAAGAGCTTTTGCACAATCCGATGGAAAATTATTAATAAATAATGAAGTTGCCAATTGCAAAAACAAATATTACCTAATGACTAATTTTAACAAAGAAATGTTTAACAACTATTGTAAATTAAGTTTTGAAACTAATTGTTTTATAAAATTATTAAATGGCGAAATAGCCAATTGATCTAAAATAAGAGAAATTAATAAGAAAATAGATATCTTACAGGATGGTGCCATTGTAATAACAGGAACAAATAAAGTAGACTACACTCAACTAAAAGGTTCATATTTAATTTTGTTCAATGACTCAATCATTATAAATAACAACACCTACATTAACAGCGAAAACAAAATATTGAACTATATAGCTCAGCATAAATTCATAAGTTATGACATATCGGAAATTCAAACAATTCGGAACTAGCTCTTGACAATATAAACAATATCAATCCATTTATAAAGATTAATAATACCAAAATATCAATTTCCTTTATATTATTAATTTTTATCATTATATTTTTAATATTTATACTTTATATAAAATACAGAAATTTTATTTTTGTAACCAAAAAACAACGGCCAGAACTAGAAAACAATACAAACCAAGAAATAATTTTAAAAGAAGAAAATCTAAATCAAGAAGAAATTTTGAAAGGAGAAATTACAAACCAAGAAGAAATTTTGAAAGAAAAAGATACCAACCAAGATCAATGTTTTTTTTCAAAACTAAGAAATCATTTAAAGGAAATTCATAATGAAGCGGGACGATCCATTTTAGAACCCGTGAAACCGGGCCTCATATGGAATTAATAAACAATTTTCAAAATTCAATCTAAGCGATCTTTGCCTATGCCTTTGCATTTGCTTTTGTCTTTGCCCTCGCCTTTGGCTTTGGGGTCCGCTCTTGGTGGCCCAGCCAAGATAAACAAACCAAACTTAGAGTAAACATCAGCTTCCGCTCGAAGCCCACAGTATTGCGTTCTAAGTTCAGATCATATTGCGTTCCGATTTTGAATCAAATTGCATCGGTCAGCATAATTTCATTTCACACCGAGATGCGACAGTTTCAGCATTAGCTTTTATTTTAAGCAAAAATTAGTTCTCGAAGATTAAGAAAGAAAAGCTTCTGGCCGAGGTTCGTTAGATAATTTTTTAGAACTAAGCGGCAGTCCTATTTACTCCGAGACCGCGATCGGTTCGACAGTTATAAATAAGTGTCTTGTATAAGTGATAAGAAATAAAAGGTTTAACACCAAGTTTGAATAAAAAATAAAATATATTTTTTTAACATATTACCAGTGACAAACCTAATTTGCATGTGTATGTTTAAAAAGTTGCATTTAACTCTATCGAACAAAAATTTTCGATCCAATTATTGAACAACTAATACAAAAATTAAGATTTATTTATGCATAATACGCTTTAAGATTGTTTATGTTTAGCAAACATTCTTTAATACTTTTCTTGGCACTTTTCGTTTACTATTCGAGTAATGGGTATTAAAATGTGGGAGCTAGATCCCCTGTTTCCGGATTTGCGACGTTCTCCATCTAGCCGCGAAAACTTTAATTGCTTATAGCTATTTTATAACTTTAAATGGTTCCATTTTAAAAATTTTGTGAGATGGACAAATGGGTTTCGATTACCAAGTTAAAATCTCGTTTACATATTTTCAAATGCGTAAAAATGTGTTTGCTAGACAGAGTTTCTAGACACAAGCTTCCCGATATTGGCGCTAAAAAATTAAAATTCATTGTTTTCCAAAGTAAGCTTAAATTAATACTAAGTGTTCTTTTCGCTAGTAGAACCATACTCCAGGCCTTGGAGCCTTGTTTAAACTAATCTTGATCGCTGGCTACAGGGTTCTGCTATTCGATTTAATGACCGGCCAATAAAAAAATGTCCTGGGGTAAGCGTCTCCAAATAGTTGGCCTCTGATGAGTGTGGGTGATGCGGTCTAGTATTCATTACCGCTTTTGCATGAAGAAGACAGGGTTTGGTAGTTGAGCGCAGCTCCGTTGAAAGTGAAGACAAGTATGGGGCTACCGAGGCGGTATGAAGTGAAAGTCCACATGAAGCAACCTACATTGATTGATGACATGGTTCCTTGTTTCCCATTCCCACACGTTCAAACTTTCTAAAACAGCATTTATTTCCCGCGCCGCACGAAAATAGTTGGTGGCATTTTCGAAGAATAGTTTATTCTTATTTATTTTTTTTAAGCGCTGAGATCCAAAACCAACTCAGCTCCCCAGTCATATGCGGCTGCTGCTGCTACGTCTTCCGCGGTCGTTGACCCTTCTAATCATGCTCTGGATATTGAGAGACTAAATTTCATACAAGTTCGAAATAAGAAGAGAAGGAACAACAACAAGCCCAATAAACATGTTGTTGGAGTGGCCGAGGATCTTCATGTTTTGCCGACCATGAAATTTTTGCAGGTCGGAAAGTTTGCAACAGATACAGAGCCGAATGCTGTTTTCAAATATGTGTCCACCAAGCTTAAGGTGGATGCTAATTCTTTCACTTGTGTAAAACTTGTAAAAAAAGATGTTGACGTTACAACTGTAAAGTTTGTAAATTTCAAGCTTGGTATCCCCGTATATACGATTCAGTCTTCAAAAACGATTTCTGGCCGAACTCAGTTAAGGTCAACAGATTGATTCATAGAGAATGGGCCATTGTGGTAGGGGATGGAATCTTATCCAATTTGCCGGAGCCTGGACAAACTTCAACATCAAGTCATCCATCAAAAAACTTGCCACAATTTCTCCTATACTCAAGTCTGGTTACAAAAATATGGTTTCAAATTATAGGCCAATTGCAAAGCTAAGTAATGTCTCAAAAATGTTTGAACGAATTGTAGATAAGCAGCTAACTTTTCTTGCTGGTCGGATCATCAGTTCTCACCAACATGGTCTTATGACTGGACGGTCAACTACCACTAACTTAGCTACGTTCAATCTTTTTTGCATCCACTTGTTTGTCAGTCATCATCAAGTTGATGTAGTCTACACCGACTTCGCCAAAGCATTTGGCAAAGTCTCCCATAATGCTTTATTGGCAAAACTGCAGAAACTTGGATTTTTTTCATTAATACTAAATTTGTTTAAACCTTATTTAGATGACCGGATTTATAGAGTAGAGTGCAATGGTGTTTTCTCAAACCCGTATGTGGCAACTTCTGGCCTTCCTCCGGGAAGTGCATTGGGTCCGTTTCTTTTCATCATCTTCATTAATTATTTAAGCTAATGCATAACAAATTCTGAATTCCTGTTGTTTGCGGACAATCATAAAATATGTAGGCCTGTGTATTCAATCTTCGGTAGTGAACTTCTTCAGAATGACCTAGTAAGAATGGGAAATTCTTTTAATAAATTGCCTCTGAACTTGTCAAAATGTTTCTACGTTAGGACAGCAAACGATTAATTAATGTCCTCAGCTCATATTCCATTAGTTCCCATATTCTTTTCTTAAGAAATGAATCCCTGGACCTAGGAGTTATGTTTGATACCAAATTTACCTTATTGAAGACATAAATTACATAATTCCAAAGGCATACGTTATGTATGGGTTTGCAAAACAAAATTCCACGCAATTTAAAGATCCGAACACGAAACTGAGCCTATTTTCTTCGTTCATTAGGTCCAGATTGGAATATGCTTCGTTTGTCTGGTGTCCGACTGGTACTAAACACATCAATCGGATTGAGCGTGCTCAACAAAATTCATACCTTTTGCCCTTCTTTCTTTAAACTTTAATGACCCGGCTCCCCTCTTACTCTTCGAAATGTCGTCTTGTGCATCTTTCTTCCCTACAAGATCGTAAAACAATTAGTGCACTAGTTATACCCGTTACTCGTAGAGTAAAAGGGTATACTAGATACGTCGGAAAGTATGTAACAGGCAGAAGGAAGCGTTTCCGACCCTATAAAGTATATATATTCTTGATTAGGATCACTAGCCGAGTCGATCTAGCCATGTCCGTCTGTCCGTCTGTCTGTCCGTCCGGATGAACGCTGAGATCTCGAAAACTATATGAGCTAGGCTATCGAGATGTGGCGTGCAGATTCCTGAGCTTCTTACGGAGCGCAAGTTTGTTTCAGCAGAGTTGCTCCTACAGTTTTGATGCTAGAATAAAAATTTTAACTGAAATGTATTGGTTTCGTCAATACCTATCGATTGATAAAAAAAAGATTGTCACGCCCACTTTTACGCCCACAAACCGCCCACAAACTTCAAAAAATCGTTAATATGAACGTGGATATCTCGGAAACTATCAAGGATAGAGAATTGGGATCTCAGATTTAGATACCGTAGCCTTGTGCGCAGCGCAAGTTTGTTACGCAAATATGCCACGCCCACTCTTACGCCCACAAACCGCCCAAGCCTGTGGCGCCCACAATTTTCATGCTAGATAAAAAATTTTAACTGAACTGTATTGGTCTCGTCAATACCTATCGATTGATTCAAAAAAATGTTGCCACGCCCACTCTTACGCCCACAACGCTTAAATCTGTCTGCCGCCGGTAGGTGGCGCATTTCAATCTCGCTTTGCTGCTTGCATATCTCCATTTTCCTTTGGTCCCTTTAGCTGAGTAACGGGTATCTGATAGTCGAGGTACTCGACTAAAGCGTTCTTCCTTGTTTTTATTTGTGACCTGCTGTTCTCCAAAATAGACTGCCCTGCATTGCTGAGCAGCATAAGTTTTTTCGTGCCTGGTAGGTCTTTAAGAACATTTGCACCTTTTTTTTATTCCAGCCTATAGAGCAAATTATGCTTTTAAGAACCCTTTGTGTAGAACCTTATTCTTTTGGAACAAACTTTCATCTCACATGCGGTTGGACCCATGCTCCCGCAGAGAATTAATTAAGAAAACCCTTTACAGTTTCCTTTCGTCCCTTAGTATTTAGTTTAGTAATAGTCAAGTAGCCAGTTAAAGTGTCAACTGTTGGCAAATAAATAAATAAATAAATTAAAATTTACGACCCAGTACCTCTATCGCACATAAGCGCATACGGTTTTCGCTCCGGCATGCATATTCGATCGAATATTGTGCTTAAATTAGGAATGCACTAGCCTAGATTTCGATAGATCGTTCAGCTTTCTGTTTTCGTAATTTTGCGAGTTTATTATTATTAAAAACAGACCCTTTGAAAGTTGGCAACTACATACGGTAGTCCACCTTTCTCTTAATTGGAATTGAGATGCCATCCCTTAATTATCTCGACCTTAGCTCAACGTTGGAGCCACCTATATGCATATGTGTCCAAACACCCGGATAAGCATAAAGAAATATCTTGCAAACTTGCTATCTCCAAACTATAGGCTCTGCACGCACATTCTTGTTCTCATACATTAAACGATGAAGCGAACAGCTGATCGGCATAAGCAAACCGTATCCGAAAGAAGAGTTCGTGGAATGGAAGACTAAATACAATTTGAACGCAAGCATGTGATATGTTTTTTGAGGCAAGTGATTTTTTCATTGCTATTAGCAAATTGATCGAGGATGAGATTTCCATTTAGGCAAGCGCAGAGACAATTGAATAGGGACTAATGTGTGTCAGCAGTGACGCCACAAGAATTTCCACAAGTTAGAACCTTTTGGATCCTTTAAAGAATTTTTACTCTTTCTTTTTTGACTATAACCATTTTTTAAGCGTCAATTTAGGAAGATTGATGATCCTACAATGTGTTTTTCTGTAGATAAATTGTGTATTTGTTGGTGTGTTGGAAATTGGTTATTTCCTTAAAAAAGCATTACAATCAAAAAATGTCCAGAAACGCAAAGTAAAAAAATCTAATCTTGCAAAAATACTTAATATAACCTGTTAAGAACTGAATTGATTTGCGTGAGCGTTATCATTTTTCACTGAAGCGAGTTGTCGCGACTGTCCCTCGTATCTTTCTAGCACGTGTATTTATTGGTCGTTGAAGCTGTGTCGTCTACCTTACATAGTGAGCTCGCTATTAAGACAAATATCTATCGATGCTGGTCTAGGAGTTCTTCTTTAGCTATTCGTCAATATACCCGCGCGATACTACATCGACCGGATTGACTTTAGACTCTACTTTGTACCAATCTTCTTTCTTTGAAGTCTCTTAAATATATGTTACTCTGTTTGCCACCTAAATCTCCGATCTGCTATAATGTGAGGAGATCCAAACCAGAACTGCTGGAGCTAGCATTAATTTGGCAGCTTCGAATCTAACGTCTGATCCATGTAAGATTCGCAGTTAAAACGCCGCTAGTGAAGTTTGCATCGGCCCAGGTTCAGCATTTCGGAGACTTCCTTTTTTAGGTTGACTAACTCATCTAGAGGTTCCGCTCCGTACAGAATGTTATCCATTTAATGTTTCCACCTCAATCGTTGGATTTGCCGATCACGTCGCGCTGGTAGTAGTGGCAAAAGAGCTTGCCACAGCGGAAACGTCGGCCAACAGGGCTATTCGAGCCGTTGAGTCGTGGTTAGCGGTGGCTGGCTTGGATCTGACCTCGTAGAAGACAGAACTCGTCCCAATCTCAGGCAGGAAACAGGTAAAAACAGCCCAGATCCAACGGGCGATTAAGTACCTGGGTGTCATCCTGGACACTAGACAGGGAACACTTTGAGTTCGCACGTAAGAAGGCAAGAGAGAATGCCAGAGCCCTGTGCAGGATTCTCCTTAACACCAGAGGACCTAAGCAAGGGAAAAGGAACCTGCTTGCAGTTGTCACCACGTCCCAGTTACTATACGCAGCAGTGGTGTGGGCAGACGCGGCTGAGGTAAAAAGCTATATGAGCGGAGTCAATGCCACCTATAGCCTGTGCGCCTTAGGGGTGCGTGTGCCCCTGCGCGAGCTAGGGCGGGAGGCGAGGAGTTACTATGCGAGCCATCTGACCGAAGAGCGAAGTCCGAGTCAAAATCCAGAGCCAGAGACATCAGCATGGCAAGGTGGCAAAGTTAGTGGGACCACTCCACAAAAAGGCGCTGGACCCACAGATAAGTCCCGGACACCAGGCCCTAGATAGGACGGAAGCACGGAAATGGGGACTTCTAACTGACACAAATCCTCAGCGGGCAGGTATGCTTCCGTAGTTATCTGCAGAACTACGGGCACGACTCAAAAAACGGCTGCCCAGAGTGCGGTAGCTGCATCATTGAGGATGCTCAGCACGTCTCTTCATGTGTCACCGTTTCCAGCACGAGCGCCAAGCGCTGCAATTAGTTACGGGAGCTAGCGTTGAAGCCCATACATTGGTTCCAACCATGCTGATTAGCCAGAGCACATGGGACGCATCGGCAGAATTCGCCTCGAAAGGCAGAGAAACGGACAGGCGAAATAAGGAGGCCAACGTCGCCCGAAGCAATGTTTTGCGGCAGTCCCAAACGATTTTTTCTCCAAAATAGTTTTTGTCTATTTGTAGTCATAATTAAATAAAGGAATATAAAACATGGAAGAACGCTGTGGTATAGTACCTCGACTATCAGATACCCGTTACTCAGCTGAAGGTACTTAGGGGAGATGAAGATATGCAAGCAGCAAAGCGAGATTGAAACGCGCCACCTACCCGAGATCTCAATATATGTTTATGTGGGCGGCAGACAGATTTAAGCGTAATGGGCGTTAGGGTGGGCGTGGCAAGCCTTTTGGGTCAATTGATAGGTGTTGACAAGACTAATACATTTCAGTTAAAACGGATTTTCTAGCGTAAAAATTGTGGACGCCACAGGTCTGAGCGACTTGTGGGCGTTAGAATAGGCGTGGCGTAGGCGTGGCGCGTAACAAACTTGCGCTGCGTACAAGGCTTCGGAATCTAAATCTGAAATCCCAATTCTCTATCTATGATAGTTTCCGAGATATCAGCGGTCATATTTTCGATTTTTTGAAGTTTGTGGGAGGCTTGTGGGCGTGGCAAACTTTGTTTTGGTCAACCGATAGGTATTCATGACAACAATAAATTTCAGTAAGAAATTTTTGTTTAGTATTAAAAGTGTAGGAGCCACAGTTTTGGGCGGTTTGTGGGCGTTAGAGTAGGTGTGGCACACTGATGAAAGAAACTTTCGCTACGCAGGAATATCAGGAATCTGCATGCCTTATCTCAGTATTTTAGCTTTTATAGTTTCCGAGATCTCAGCGTTCATACGGACAGACGGACATGGCTAGATCGACTCGGCTAGAGACCTGATGAAGAATTTATATACTTTATTGGATCGAAAACGCTTCCGTCTCCCTGTTACATATTTTCCTTTTACTCTACGAGTAAGGGGTATAAAAATAATATACGCATGATGGTTTCATTATATCGGTCTTAGACTCTTGGGCCCTTGAAATACTGTGCATTGATACGGCTGGTCTTCAGAACTAGGATCTGTCTGTACATTTTTTAGATGTCTGCGCTAAATGCATACTTTTATAATCAAAACTAGTGTATGCATGTATCATTGTAGCGAGTACCCACTGTACCATGCCAACATTTTGTATAACTCAAATGTAACACAAACACTTGAACAAATGCAAAAGTCCCGGCCGTTAAACTCGTGTGGCCAACCGAATTATGATCGCGCCCCAGAGCCCAACTTATAGGAAGTGCTAGTGTCAGCATATTCCCATGGCCTGAGTGCAGATACATACAATGCATGCACATACAACTTCTCTCGCGCTCTCGCTGCTATCAGCCAAATACATTTGTGAGCATATACATTGAATTGAATTTTTAGATGCTCAACATAAATTGATGCAAATGGTTATGGTACGATTGTACAACAAACAAAGCTGAGAAATGCAAAATGTGAAAGGAAAATGTGAAAAAGATTTGAAAATGTACTGTTTAGAAGGAAGAGCAAACCATAGAGGGACTTCATACCCGGAGACAATATAAAGTTGAAGAAACGGTGAGGAAAGCTAAAAAAAAAATATGAAAATAATAAAATAAATTAAGAAAAAGAAACAAACAAATAAAAACAAAGCAACAGCAGCAAAAATAAAAATGTGGAAGGCATGGAAATCCTCCTACACCTACGAGGGAAACCTAATGAGTATTAGAGACGACGTTGGACTAGATGAAGCTGCTCCTGTCGAGCAAAGGGATGCACCGAGCCTAGAAGAAGCCCAAGAGGTGTATCCAAACGATGGACCACGCCCCCTCACAATAGCTGAGTATAGGGCACGCCAAAAAAAAGTGACTAAACCAAAAAGGAAAAGGAGCGGCAAGAAGAATAAGCTCTTGCGCCAACGGAGGTAAGCTAAGAAACTTATCGACAGCGACACCTGGAGAGGCAGCAGTACAAGAAACCGAGCTGGCTAAAATCGAAAGTCAACTTCGCACGCAAGGCTGCATTAATTGCCAATGCCTAAGTTACCTTTAGCATTAAACTCTTTTCTTCAAGCGAATGCGTGAAAACGCTGCTTGAAAACTACTTACCTCTGTTAGGCTTTATATGACAGATATTTTTATTATATAGAGCGACGCATTGTAAATCTGCAATGTGAAAAAAAATAACTAAACATAATTATTCTATAATTTCCTAATTTTTCTTCTGCATAAATTTTATTTTCTTAATGAATAACAGTATAAACAAAGCAAAAGTAATTCAAAATAATTATTCGCCATTTGGCATAAAATGTATAATCTTGGAAAATATTTCCAAGATGGGGCTTGTAGACTCAAAAGGTGTCGATTCGACGGCGAACGCCGTTAATAACGTAGAACCTTAAAATATTTATTTAGAAACCATAACATTACTATTAATAATAATTGAAATTATAATGTCAGCAAGTGTTTTCCTAAAACTTTATAAATTACACAATAGGTGTTTAAAGAAGAGACTCCAGAGTCAAGCAAACGATCTGGACAAATTAAAAAAAAGGCTGATAAAAATATGCCCTTTTATAACTCCAAGCATTATTAAAAGTTTTAAAAAAAATTTGATTTTTTTAGTTTAGAGTTATTATTCCCTATAAAAAAATATATAAATAATTCTTCTTTTATGGCCAGGATATAGCAAATGCTATCCCAGAATTCAACGGACAGAAATTCCACCTTCACAGGTTTATCACAGCCTTGAAATTAGTAAATCTAACCAAAAGCACATTCGAAGAGGTAGCTGAAAAAAATAGTAGGCTCATCTTTGTAAAAAGATCAAGATAAATCCACTATAAACGGAATTATAAAAAAACTGCAAGATACCATTATCGGCGAAACATCCGACGTAGTCAAAGCAAAAATGGCAAAAACTTCTCAAAAGAGAAAAAACGGCCGAAAAGTTCACAACTGAAATTGACAATTTACGAAAGCTAATTAAAGCTTCGTATATTGATGAAGGATTACCCGCTGAGCACGCAGACAAATTCAGCACCAAGGAGGCAATAAACACAATGGTCAAGAACTGTGAGCATGGCCGACTCAAAACAATCCTTGAGGCAGGCAACTACTCATCAATGAAGGCTGTCACCAAGTACATACAATGCAGTACTGAAATGTCGGGTACAATTCAATGCAATACAATTTGCAAGTAAAGGACAAGCCTATAGAGGTAACAACTACAGAGGTAACTACCGTACCAAAATAATGGGTGTTACCAATATAACGGCTACAACCGAAATAGCGGTTAAAACCAAAATAATGGTCATAATCGAAAGTATAATAACCAGAAAAATAACTATAATAGAGGTCGTCGAAATTATAAAGGAAACAACAATAACCAAAATACCAGCAACAACGGAAACACACAACAGAACAATAATGTCCGCTTTACTCAGTCAGTTTCGGGATACTCGCAGATACCTTTAAATACGAGAAATTAAAAATACCAACGGCTTATACAATTGACCTCCATCTCAATATCTTATATTTGTTGAACGTTGATGCACTAAGAGCAGTACAAACAAGTGACCCAAACGACACCAAGCACGTGCTTGTTACGCGCGGGCCCATTTTTATTTCGGGCAAATACGGTTCGCGAGGAAGGTACATAGCACAAGCAAAGACAGGACAAAACATAGATCAACAAGACTAAAGCAAATGAGCTAAGATTTTAGTTTTTAATACAGGGATAGAAGTTGAGGAACAAATTAAATGATATAGGTTGTTATAATTATTACAAAGAACGCGAAAGGGCTCATGCTGACTAAAATTAGATGAACATCGTTGCAAGTTGATAGGATAGTAGTTTCGCATAAGTCTAACAGGAACATTGAAAGTAAGGCGGCTTACCAAATCTACAGAATCAATATCGCATCTGATAAGATTATTCATAAAAATAGTACAAAGCATAGTTCTACGGCTTACTAGACTAGGCCAATTAATTAATAGCAATCTACTCGAGTAGGAAGGCAACCTGACGTTTTGATCCCAGTTCAAACCACGTAAGGCAAAAAGAAGAAATTGTTTCGGTACTCTATACAGTCAATGTGCACTTGATACTGAGGACTCCAAAGGGAAGAACAGTATTCTAAATTAGGACGGACAAGGGAGGATCATCAAATTTTTTAGACCAACGCTTTATAAACCCAATAACACTCATAGCTTTATTTACAGTAGAGGTTATGTGGGAGTCAAATTTAAGTTTAGGATCTAGGAGAACACCTAAATCGTTTACTGAGTATATTCGGTCCAGTGACATGTTCTGAAGAGAGTAACTTATGAACGTTGGCGTACCCCTATAAAAGTCATAAAGTTGCATTTAAGATAGTTTAAATTCAGAAGGTTGTACTGACACCATTCCTGGAATCTATTAATGTCTGACTGCAAGCAGAAACCAGACTCAATATTATTATATGAAAAACAAAGCTTAACATCATCAGCATACATCAGTACACGAGAGTGAGTTACAATAGAAGGAAGATAATTTATAAACAGAGTAAACAGCAAAGGGCCTAAATGACTGCCCTGAGGCACTCCAGCTGTCACGTTGATCATCTTGGAAACAGCGTTTTTGAATAAAACCCTCTGAGATCTACCATTCAAATAACTTGAAATCCAAGTTATCAGTACCATTTAATAATTCAGAAACAGGGAAGCAAGCAGCTTACGTTCCTTGTGGATACGGGAGCAAATATTTCGCTTTAAAAAGAAAATTCAGATGTCCTTTCCGACATACAAATAGAAAGTACAATAAATATTCAAGGCATAGGTGAGGGAATCATAAAATCCAAAGCTCTTTCTCCAATAGAACTCAAAACAGATTTGTTTGCTCAGGAAGCAGGAGTAAATATGCAACTTCGCGAACCCACTGGTTTTATTTAAAACATTGCTTAGCAGTCATCTATGTAAATTGTGCGTTTATTTCAAGAGCTTTTCTATTCAACAATGTTACCAACTCCCTTGTTTCAGATCTTCCCTATTACATTGGTATCTAGAGTTAGTATTTTATGGTAATATTATTTTTAATCTAGTATTTTGTTGAATGATCGTTGCTTGCCAACTTGTAGGGGGTAATTTATTAGCGATTATCAGCTGAGCTACGCCCCTGCTCGCAGCTTTCGATAGTCGGCATCGCAACGACCATAAAAAACAAAACAAACAGTGAGATGACCAAACATCGCCCGCGTTGAAGCGCTGTAGGCCTTCAATTAATGGAAAGGGGTGCCAGATGACGTACTGATCGTTTGTATACGCCTTGCTTGGTTTTTACTAGAGCAACGAGCATCTTGCCATCCGATCCGTGCGTTACTTCGGTGACTCTGCCGAGCAGCCACTTCTGGGGTGGTAAATTGTCCTCTTTGATGACGACTATGGTTCCTGGTAGAAGGTTGGCCGATTCCTTTGTCCACTTAACTCTTTGCTGCAGCCCAGTCTCGCCAAACCCGTCGCTTGATGGCTGATATAAGCTGCCAGCGTTGTAGATGAGTTAGGTCGTCGTCCGGATGAGGAGGTGCCGATCCTGGGGGTAGAGCAGCGAGCGTGGTGCCTACCAGAAAGTGGGCTGGAGTAATAGCCTCTCCATCGTTAGGGTTGCTGCTGTCAGCTACTAGCTCACGCGAGTTAAGCACTGCTTCCACTTTAACCAGGATCGTCTGGACTTCGTCCTCCTTCAGCAAGGCGTTTCTTGACGGCGGCCTCCCCGAAATGAGGCGACCGGGGCGGAATGAAGACGAACTCAACCTGGTGATGGACGGCGTACGTTCCCAGTGTGCTGCGGACATCGGAGGCCATCTCCTGAAGCAGCCGTGAGGAACCATCGTGCGGGCGGATTTTCTTTATAGGTCCCTGACGCTACCCAGCCAAAGACAGTATTTTGTAGAGTTGGACCTGAGTGCTTGTGACGTATTTGTCCTTCCCTAAGCAAGTCGAAAAACAACTCAGCGCCGATCAGCATGTCGACGCGATTGGGCTTGTAAAAGTAAGGGTCTGCTAAGGAGATATCATTACGAATCCAATCGGAAGATATTGCGGTTGCTTCTGGACGATACCCTGAGATCGACGGTAAAATAATGCATTCAACTGCCGCTTCGAAGGAGTTTAATCGCGACCCAATTGTCGTCTGGACTGCGAAACTAGCTGAACACGCGGAATTCCCAATGCCTGAGAATTTAGCCTCATGCCAGTACCGTTTTATTTGCAGATTATTTACTAATTCCTTCGTAATAAAATTAACCTGTGACCCTGAGTCTAGCAAAATCCTAGCGCACAGCTTGGCTCCTGACTGACTTTGAACCTCGACAAGGGCCGTTGCAAGTAAGATGTGATCTACCTTTTGGGGCATAGGCTGACTAACCGAGGCACTTAGTGACTGTTGGGCTACCTGATTGTCAATAGGCGATGACAATTGATTGCCCGACGGTACTTGGGAGGTTGAGGTATACCGATGAAGAAGTGTGTGATGAGCCTTCGTACAAATTCGACAACGAGATGACTGGCATGTTGCGACTCTATGTCCTCTGCATAGACAATTGATGCAAAGTGGTGCATTCTTTGCGAACTTGAACCGAGCTTCTACCGAGATATTAGCGTAAGATGTACAACTCTGAATGAAATGGTTGTCTTACTTGCAGAAGCAACATTTAGACTTAAGTTCTTCGACAGGTTGGGAAACTGCTAATGCCGCTTTGCTATATCTGGGCTTGTTCCCTAGCTATCCCTGTTTGGGAGCCTTTCTGCCTGTCGTGGATTCCTCAGCCGCTAAGTGTTGGTATCGTTTATTAAGCGCCTCTGAGCAATCTTTCCATAACGGAATAGAATCGTAACTAAGTTGCTCTTCCCATAGCGACCGCGTTTTGGGATCTACTCTAGACATGACGAAGAGAATTATCATTGCGTTGGCGAGAGTTTTCTCGTTGCCGAGCGAGAGAAGAGATTCATATATAGTAGTTACAGTGTCGATAAGGGATCGCAACGCCGAGGCGGATGGCGCTTGCATTGTTGGGACTTCAAACAATCGAGAGACACTTTTAAAGTATATTAGGCACGGATTATCATAAACCCTGACCAAGGCCGCATGGGCCTTTGCGTAATTTGCTTCTGTGATCTGGTAAGCCTTTACTGTTCCTAAGGCTTCCTTCTCTAAACAGGATAACAGATGATTAAACTTTTCAACATTTGATAGAGATTCGTCATCGTGAACTAAGCTGTTAAATAAACCTATAAAATTTTTGAACTCGGCATAGTTGCCGTCGAATTTTGGGAGTTTCATTTGTGGTAGTATTCTGCTGTGACTTGCTGAAGAATTTAAACTACTAATATTTGCGAAGGTAGACTGATTTCTTTCTCCTTCGGGCCGGTCACAATTTGACATTAATAATGCCTTTGCGGATACACATAATTCATCTAACTCCTCTCTACATGCTAATTCATTATTAATTGCCTCTAATTGTTGTTGTAAATCGAACGCCTTTTCGATGTATCCATTTAAAATACCTAAACGACATTCCATTTCGCACGCATGAGGGGGAGTTACTTGACCACGAACTGTGGCCTAATTTCTAATTATATGATTCTTATTCCGCTCAATTATTCGTTTGTGTCGTCCTCCGCTGAGGGAGTTCTTCCAAAACGTTTCCGACTTCCACCCATTGTGACAAGCAACTTCCCGTTTTTAGATTATTTCTAACAAGCAAATGCCAATGCAATCCTGCTGGTAGCGATAGAATGTCTGCACTGTCCCACCGTACTAAAATTCTCTGCCAGGCTATGCGCGATTGGAGCAATGAAGGCGAAAAGACCGACACAACCAAAGAGCGCGCGAAGAACGGGGCAAGGCTGATTAAACAAGACCGAATGTGTGTGTGTGTATGTGTTGGGTATTGGCCTTTGTGTGTGTATGTGACTGAAAGCCAAGTGAATTATGATATGTGTTTGTGCAAGTGATGGAAATAAAGGTTGCATATATTTACGTAGGCCACTTTACCATATACAATGCGGATCGCTGTACAGGCGCTCCTGCGATGAGATTGCGATTGGGATGTACTTATCGGTGTTTCCGACGAGGTTAGGTTGAAGCCCGCTGATGCTCTCCTGTGACGAAATGGAGGTTAGGGACGCAGCCGATGTGCGCTCCCTCTACGATGATGCATGTGGGGCTCACCACTCTCCGGGTGCTCCAGCGACGAAAGACTACGTTCTATTGGGTGCCGACGAGATTGTGGCGAGGAGATGGACGCAGCCGATGTGCGCTCCCTCTACGCCGAGATGTAAGTGGGTACTGCGCTCCGGCTGTGCGGGCGCTCCAACGACGAAAGATGAAATTAAAGTTGCACGGGCGCGTAAATGCGTCTCCAAATCTTGGACCATGCACCCAATGTGCGATGCCGATGCATTTGTTGCGCAACGCAAATTGGCCGCGTGCACTTGTTATATAACTCTTGGTGATTTGCCAACTTATAACAATACGCAAATCCGAAGTTTAGAAGACGGCCAAGAACCAGTGTGTCCACCCGGGGGCGCCAATGTTTGCTAAGCAAGCAGGAGTAAATATGCAACTTCGCGAACCCACTGGTTTTATTTAAAACATTGCTTAGCCGTCATCTATGTAAATTGTGCGTTTATTTCAAGAGCTTTTCTATTCAACAATGTTACCAACTCCCTTGTTTCAGATCTTCCCTATTACATTGGTATCTAGAGTTAGTATTTTATGGTAATCTTGTATTATTTTTAATCTAGTATTTTGTTGTATGATCGTTGCTTGCCGACCTGTAGGGGGTAATTTATTAGCGATTATCAGCTGTGCTACGCCCCTGCTCGCAGCTTTCGATAGTCGGCATCGCAACGACCATAGAAAACAAAACAAACAGTGAGACGACCAAGGTTAGGTTAGGTTAGGTAGGAGTGGTTGGAGATTAAATAATAGTCCCCTCACTTAGGCCACAATGGGCCCCTTGTGATACCACATGATCTCTGAAAGATCCGTTTCCCTAGCTCATGGGTTATCTGCTTTCGCGAAGTATTCTGTTTTTCTCAAGAAACATAGTAGTTTTTGAATGCTTACGTCCTGAATGGCCGCAAGGTTCGGAAGTGTGTAGCTACCTAGGGTTAGAAAGCGCTTTAGGTTATGCGCCGGGCAGAAGCATAGGAGGTGTTCGATGCTCTCCTCTTCGTCTATCTGTTTGCAGCTGCGGCAGAAGTCGTGGTTACTTAGACCCAGCCTTATCCAGTGGCGGATCCACGGCGGGGGAAATTAGGGAAATTTCCCCCCCCTTGGAACCACAGAACTTAAAAATTTTACTTGTTTGCTAGAAAAATATATATAAAATATATAACCACTTTGTTTACCTAAAAATTGGGATGGATCATTTTTGTTTTATAACTTGTACTGTATTTCTCTCGCAATAATAAGTTTGAACCCCAAATCGAAGAATAAGTTCAATTTCCCCCCCCCAAGAATCGTCTCTGGATCCGCCACTGCCTTATCGCACGAGTCCCTATAAGACAGTGGCCCGTGAGGGCATTTAGGAGAGTGGAGATGTTCTCCCTGCTACATTGTAGGAGAGTTTTTGTTCTTTTCGTTTTGTAGTTTGGCCATGTGAGTCTAGAATTGTGGCATGTTGAGATTGAGTTCCAACGGTTGTTGGAAAGAGTATACAATCTCTGCCTGAGATGGAGCTTGCAGGTAGCCATGGGCATCCCTACCGTGTCCTTATCGCGAAGGATATCGGCGGTTGTCCCCTGTCTTGCTAGCTCGTCTGCTATGCTGTTGCCCTCAATGTTGCGGTGTCCAGGCACCCAGATGAGGTTGATACTCAGATGAGTGGCCATCTCGTTAAGAGATTTGCGGCATTCAGAGATTGTTTTTGAGCTCGTTGTGTAGGAGTCGAGGGCCCTGAGGGCAGCTTGACTATCCGAGAAGATGAAGATATCTATGTCTTGATGTACAGACGTGTTCAGGTGGGTAGTGGCTTCCTGAATTGCTATCACTTCCGCTTGGAAAACACTACAGTGGTCTGGTAGGCGGAAGGAGACTTTTAAGTTTAGTTCGGGGGAAAAGACTCCCCCACCTGCTTGGGAGTTAAGCTTGGAGCCGTCCGTGTATATGTTTACGGCGTTTACGAATTGATGTGGGAGGTTGTCCCAGTCTGAACGGGTGGGTATATAAATTTTGTATCTTCTTTCGAAGTCGACTATGGGTGGGACGTAGTCTGTATAACGTGGTAGGGGTGAATGCTTTGATAGGATATTGGAGTGACCCGTGGAGCCTGTTGTCCATGCCGCTGCTTCACGGAGCCTCAGCGCTGTTCGCTAGGGTTGGGTTCCACCATGGGGGTTTGTGCTTTGTCTTGACTGTTCTGCTTGGGCAATCCCTTTTTAAGGCCTCACCGCAGATATCAGTAAAAGTGTTAACTAGGCTATCTAATTCTTGACGGTTGCGTATATGTGTCGGAGGAGCGAGTAGGTTCCTGTTGAGGAGATTTTTATAGTATCCTCGGTTGGTTAATCTTAGATTAGTTATGTTCTCGGCGGGAGGATAGTCTAGACTTATTGTAATTCTATGTATCGGTGGTCCGAGAATGAGTGTTCGATCCCCACCTTCCACGCGTCTAGCTGGTTAAGTAAGGGATTAGATATTAGAGTAATGTCTAGTACTTCCCTCCTATTTCTACTGATGAAAGTTGGGTCATTACCTTTGTTGCAGATGAATAGATTTGATTAAAGGAGATAGTCGTAGAGTTACTCACTCCTTCCGTTGGTGTTTGTACTTCCCCATTGTGTGTGGTGTGAGTTAGCGTCCCCATCCTTAGATGAGTGAGTGCGTATGAGTTCTTGTGTAGTGGTGTTTGGTACTGGCCCTTCGTAGTCGTGAGCCAGATAGAATGATGCTATGGTGTGATGGGTGTGTTCGTTTAGCTCCAGTTTGACCGTGGTAAGGTCGCCTTCGCTAAACTGTGGAATAAGAAATGTATTAAAGTGTGACTTTGTAAGAATGCAGGTTCTGGTTTTACCCTTGTCCTTGGTGTAAAAAAGCTTGTATAGGGGGGTTGATAAGCCACAGATGTTGTTACCAACAATCCATGGCTCTTGAAGGAGGGCAGCGGATGCTGCCTTGCTGTGGTGCAGATTAATTTGCAGAAACTGCACCATCTTTGGGACTGGGGTCGGGCTGGGTACCCTCCGCTTCCTCCGCTATGTCCTGGAGAACAGAGCGCCCTGGTCGGGTTGTGTCCTGGGTGCACAGCTGTTTCAGGCTCTCCGTCAGCTCCGAGTCGGTTGACACGTAGCCGGTGAGGGTGGCCTCTTCGTGATCTGGTTCGTCGTCGCTCGGGGGTTCGTACGACGCACAGGCAGCCAGGTTGTCTGCCGCTATCTTATCGGTGTCATATATGCGTAGCTGCACCTTATCGAACCCGTAGTTCACTCTGTGTTGTTGGGCTGCGAGGGGTTCCAAGCAGGCCTGGTTCAGGAGGATAACCACGCTCATGGTGACTCGCTCGGTTTTCTCCACCTTGACCACCTTCAAACCGTCTGTTGGAAGTTTTGGGTTGAACCTGGTCAGCAGGCTGAGTATAGCCTCTGGTTGCGATGGTTCCGACGGCAGCCACACCCTCGCTCTCGGTCGAGACGGGATGTCTGCAGCCTCACAAACTGCCAGCTTGGCCCCGGGGTAGACCTCGCCGACTTTGGTAATTGCAGCCTTGTAGAGTGCTGCCGATCTCTCGTCTTCGCAGGCGATCAACTTTACGTTGCCCTGGTACCACCCTGCATCTGTGCAATCGGGTGGCGGGCCTGGGTTTTCGTCCAGCACTTTCAAGGCCACTGTCGCAAGGGCCCGTCTAACCAGACCCCAATGGTTTCTTGGGATCCTCCGCCTTCATCGCTCTGGTCGATGACACCAATGATCTTCCGATCCTTTACCACTTCCGCAAAGGATCTCGACCATGTGCCGCGGTTGGTTACTTTGGCCTTCTTGCTCGCTGGTTGAGCTGACTCCATCGACCTCTCTCGCTTGTTGCTGGTAGTCATAGCGATGTCGAAATCTGGGATAATTCCCTTTGCCCAGGCTATGTCCTCTTGGATTTTCAGGTAATCCAATTTCGATGTCTGATCCTCACGTATCGGATTGGTGGCCAGCCGTTTGAGGATCCTAGAAGCCTTCTTTCTTTCAAGAGGTCCTGCCTGGTTAGGTGGTACCCTCTTAAACTCCTTTGCCCTGGTACTCACCACGAGACCGGCTTTAGCGCTCCCCTCAGGTTGGAGTGGCTGGTTAGCCACACCTACGCTGGTGGGAGGCTTGGGCTTGTCGCTATGGCGAGTTGGGCTTAGCCGGCTGCGTTGTTCGCTGGCCTTGGCAGGGGTAGACGTCACGTGGACTGGGGTAGTCAGAGCCGTGATCTTGCTCTTTCTTTCGTCGTTGGTTACGACTTCCGACTTTATAAGAGTGTCGGGCTCTCGTCTTGTGCAGTCTTTTTGTTTTGTATTTGTTAAGTTCTCCATGTTAATTCCCACGAGCTGCGGAGAAAGGACAGGTCCACCCGGGCAGAGATCCGACGTACCCGGGTAAGGCTGAATTAGAACAGGCGGTCGCCACTTGCCTGAGCTCACCGTTTGAGACTGAGTTATTTGATGACTCGGGCTCCCAGCCAGATTGACTCTCGGCACGGTACGAGTGACACCTTAGTCCAGCCCGGGGTGAGATGAGTTGTGTGGGTAGGGAAGAGGTAGGTACAGAGCGTGTGGGTAGGGGTGTGTGTGAGCTATTTGTCGGAGGCGGCAGCACAAGCGCGACGTCGGTACTGCTACGGCGCAGATACCCGCTGACTGTCCGGGGCTACTTATTTGCGCTTCGTGTTGGGGGCTTGGTGGTAGCCGGGCCGTGTCCAACTTCCACGCTTATTCGTAGCTACCCTGGAGAACCAGGGCGCTCGCTATCCGCAACCTGCGACCCGTTCGGTAGCCTTCAGCTCGGCGCCCTCAGAGCCATCCCACTAGCTCTTTGGCCGAATGAGACGACCAAACAAGATTTATATATAATTCCATATAATTTTCATATAGTAAATCATTTGGCGATTCCATGTGATAGAATAAAAGGAATCGATTTTATGAAAGAATTCGTTGGAGCCCAAATCTTAAGATAAATTAATCGTCTCCAATGATATTTCCTGAAATGTTAACAGATCTAGTCTATTTCTATAATTCGTACGGTCACTTTGTAAGACTAGCCTGGAAGGAGGCTTTTTTGGTAATTTTTAGTGCGTGTGTATAAACTAAAGCTCAAGAACGTGAACAAAAAAGGCTTTTCTTCTTACAATAACCCAGGCACTGTCTTTGCAATCAAAACCAACCCCGTACCCGCAGAAATTCGGCTGCTTTATTCAGAGAAAGGTCTGAACATTATTTGGCGACCGCGACAGGACGAGCGATCCATCCTGCAGTGTCAATTTGTTGGTGTTTTCCAGGCCACGCTATTCATTTCCTCCAGACCACAAAAGCGTCTCGCAGCGATGTTCGGGCAAAAGCGCCGCAACACAAGCCAACCAGTGCACACACCAAAGGCATTGGAGAAACATCCAGAAGACGATCGTGGCAGCACTCCCAGCTCGTACAAAAGGCGGATCATCCACGTGGACTGGTACTCCATCCAATACCCACTCACACATACATGAAATGGCAGTGAGTAAACGTAAAGATACATAACCTCAATGTTATTTACTTGAATAAATCATTATTATGGAACAAATATTCCGTCCGCAAATGTTGTTATAGAGATTCATTGTGATTTGCTCTAGTTGTAGTGTTCAGTAAATAGACCAATTTTAACTAGCTCCACTTAGCTTTCTATTTGTCAGGGCTAGAAGTTATACCAGATTTACTGTACCATGGTTGAGTTAGGCGATGCTGCCGCTGGAAGCGAAGTCAACACCAACAATTTGGTATCCCTCCTGCACCAACGGACCACGATTACGCGAAACATGACCAATTTGAAGACCAAAATCGACCAGGAGACGGAGACTTTAAGCGTGCCAGCTTTAGAATGTTATTTTCAAATACAAGAAGGGCACTTTCGTCAACTTTCCACAACTCAAGGTTTAATTGAGAATCTATACAGTGCCGACACTGAACGAAGCAGCTTGGATGAGCTGTTCGTGACAATTAAAACAACGCTGCTGGCCGCAATATCGAGGAAACGTCGGTTAAGTATAACAGGAGACACAACGTTAAATAGTGCACTCAATTCGTCAGTCATTCAGCACAATCGTCTGCCAAATCTGAAGTTGCCGAATTTCGACGGAAAATACGCAAACTACAAAAGTTTCGGTAGTCTATTTTCAATTCTTGTAGACACGGATGGTGGCCTTTCAAACATCGACAATTTTAGCTACCTGCTCAACTGCTTAAGCGGGCCACCGCTTGAGGTAGGACAATTATTCCAGAGGCAGCGATACGATAACGACGTGTTGATTTTCCTAGACTACATATCGAATTTGTTTTCAGTTCCGACCATCCAGAATGCCAAATCAGCCAAACTTCTGAATGTCGTCGATACGGTATTCGCAATTCGATCATCCGTTCTCTCACTTGGATCAGCAGTAAACGTAATGGATGCAATCATAATTCATCTGATGCTAAGCAAACTGGATCCAGAGACAAAAGTGCAGTGTCAAGAAAGGCAAAGTTACGAGCAATTACCATCCTGGGACGATTGCTGCGTATTTCTAACTCGCCGATGTTAATACCTTGAAGCACGTGAAAGGGATCGCCCCGTAGGCGGAACCGACATACTCAAGCTATCAGCATTAAAGCAACCACGAAATCGGAGGCCTTTATGACCTTGACCTGCGTTTATTGCAAGGGTTCATCTCACTACATCTCCAGTTGTACAGCTTTCAACGAGTGCCATTCAAACGAGCGCACCAGCTTTCCAAACGCGCAACTGTGCCTAAACTGCCTAAAGCCAAATCACATCCTGAAGGACTGCAAATCGAAGTCGCGTTGCAGAAGTGCCACTCATCACACCATACGCTGCTCCACGTAACGTCGCAATTCAACACAACCAAGAGTCTGTACAGCTCAATTCGAACGTCGCCCTGTTAACGCGAGCCTCTAAGCAGGCAGTCTTACGGCAGGGTTCAGACGGCAGCCACACCCCCACTCTCGGTCGTGACGGGATGTCTGCAGCCACCCAAACTGCCTGCTTGGCCCCGGGGTAGACCTCGCCAACCTTGTTGATGACAGCCTTGTAAAGCGCTGCCGATTTTTCGTCCTCACAGGCGATCAGCTTCACATTGCCCTGGTACCTGTACAATCGGGGAGCGGACCTCGGTTTTCGTCCAGCACTTTCAAAGCCACTGTCGCAAGGGCCGTGTAACCAGACCCCACTGGTTTCTAGGGATCCTACCGCCTTCATCGCTCTGGTCAATGACGCCAATGTTCTTCTGACTCTTTACCAGTTCCACAAAGCACCTGGACCATGTGCCGCAGTCGGTTGTCTTGGCCTTCTTACTCGTTGGTTGCGCTATTTCTGTCATATAGATCCAGGACGTGACCGGCAAGTATCAGTTAGTCCGAGCTCTACTAGATTCTTGCTCCAAGGTCAATTTAATCACCGAGGAAACCGAGGAAATCAGATGCTTGTGAACCAATTCATTACAATGTTTTCGCCACACTCAAATCTCGAATTTCGAATTTTCAATGGTCATCCGAATTTGGAGTCATTAAGCGGATCTGTTCAAGGCCTAGTCTGCTCAACACAGATTTTGGGTGGATCGTCGGAGGTCATTTAAATTCATCAAACAATTATCTAACCTATCAATGTCATCTAACCAGACCCGACAGTTCAATCGAAGACATGGTACACCGCTTCTGGGAAAAAGAAGAGTACCTCACGACACCATCAAGCTTCTCGGCTGAAGATCAAGCGTGCGAAGATCATTTTGTAGCCAACGTCCAGTAGAATTCGGAAGGACGTGTCCAAGTACGCCTTCCATTCACGGAAGAACATCCCACCCTCGGATCTTCTTTCAAAACGCTTCAACATACTCCAACGCAAACTCTCACGCAACCCAGAGTTAAAGAATCAATATCATCAATTCATGCAGGAATATATCGACCAAGGACATATGTCTCGTCTCGAGGACAAACACTGGAATCATCAACATTTCTTTATTCCGCATCATTGAGTTTTACGACCGCAAAGTAGCTCGACAAAACTTCGCGTCGTCTTTGACGCTTCCGCCAAGTCGTCAAATTGCCAATCACTGAACGCCATCTTGATGACGGGTCCTACAATCCAACAGGATCTATTTTCAACTATACTTTCATTCCGACATAAGCATGATGTACCGGCAATTCGTAGTGGATCAACTAATCCTTTGGAAAGGCGACTCCGAAGAACTGCAAATCTACTAACTCAAGCCGGTCACATACGGGCTGTCAACTGCCCCACTCCTAGCTATTCGAAGCTTGGCGTATATCGCCGACGCATTTGCAAGTGAGTTTCCGATCGGAGCCAGCGTACTCAAATCCGATCTATACGTGGACGACGTACCAACCGGTGCCGACGACCTTGTCCTACTAGATATAAAAAGGCGGCAGCTAACGGTAATACTAGGAAAAGCGGGCCTAGTGTTAACCAAGTTTCACAGCAACTCAACCAGCTTGGTAGACGGACTAAAATCAGAAGTTAAGATTCAACTCGACGAGCCAGATACAGTAAAAGCCCTCAAATTAGCGTGGAAGCCCCTTCAGGATACATTTGGCTATCACCACGAGACTTTCGTCAACGAAACACAGACTCGAAGAACAGTTCTCTCAACCATTGCATAATCAATCCAATTGTAATCCGTTTTAATAATAATTAAATTTTCCTACATAATTTAACTCTTTTAAAATTAGATTGGGTCGCAAGGGCCCGTCTAACCAGACCCCAATGGTTTCTTGGGATCCTTCCGCCTTCATCGCTCTGGTCGATGACACCAATGATCTTCCGATCCTTTACCACTTCCGCAAAGGATCTCGACCATGTGCCGCGGTTGGTTACTTTGGCCTTCTTGCTCGCTGGTTGAGCTGACTCCATCGACCTCTCTCGCTTGTTGCTGGTAGTCATAGCGATGTCGAAATCTGGGATAATTCCCTTTGCCCAGGCTATGTCCTCTTGGATTTTCAGGTAATCCAATTTCGATGTCTGATCCTCACGTATCGGATTGGTGGCCAGCCGTTTGAGGATCCTAGAAGCCTTCTTTCTTTCAAGAGGTCCTGCCTGGTTAGGTGGTACCCTCTTAAACTCCTTTGCCCTGGTACTCACCACGAGACCGGCTTTAGCGCTCCCCTCAGGTTGGAGTGGCTGGTTAGCCACACCTACGCTGGTGGGAGGCTTGGGCTTGTCGCTATGGCGAGTTGGGCTTAGCCGGCTGCGTTGTTCGCTGGCCTTGGCAGGGGTAGACGTCACGTGGACTGGGGTAGTCAGAGCCGTGATCTTGCTCTTTCTTTCGTCGTTGGTTACGACTTCCGACTTTATAAGAGTGTCGGGCTCTCGTCTTGTGCAGTCTTTTTGTTTTGTATTTGTTAAGTTCTCTATGTTAATTCCCACGAGCTGCGGAGAAAGGACAGGTCCACCCGGGCAGAGATCCGCCGTACCCGGGTAAGGCTGAATTAGAACAGGCGGTCGCCACTTGCCTGAGCTCACCGTTTGAGACTGAGTTATTTGATGACTCGGGCTCCCAGCCAGATTGACTCTCGGCACGGTACGAGTGACACTTTAGTCCAGCCCGGGGTGAGATGAGTTGTGTGGGTAGGGAAGAGGTAGGTACAGAGCGTGTGGGTAGGGGTGTGTGTGAGCTATTTGTCGGAGGCGGCAGCACAAGCGCGACGTCGGTACTGCTACGGCGCAGATACCCGCTGACTGTCCGGGGCTACTTATTTGCGCTTCGTGTTGGGGGCTTGGTGGTAGCCGGGCCGTGTCAAACTTCCACGCTTATTCGTAGCTACCCTGGATAACCAGGGCGCTCGCTATCCGCAACCTGCGACCCGTTCGGTAGCCTTCAGCTCGGCGCCCTCAGAGCCATCCCACTAGCTCTTTGGCCGAATGAGACGACCAAACAAGATTTATATATAATTCCATATAATTTTCATATAGTAAATCATTTGGCGATTCCATGTGATAGAATAAAAGGAATCGATTTTATGAAAGAATTCGTTGGAGCCCAAATCTTAAGATAAATTAATCGTCTCCAATGATATTTCCTGAAATGTTAACAGATCTAGTCTATTTCTATAATTCGTACGGTCACTTTGTAAGACTAGCCTGGAAGGAGGCTTTTTTGGTAATTTTTAGTGCGTGTGTATAAACTAAAGCTCAAGAACGTGAACAAAAAAGGCTTTTCTTCTTACAATAACCCAGGCACTGTCTTTGCAATCAAAACCAACCCCGTACCCGCAGAAATTCGGCTGCTTTATTCAGAGAAAGGTCTGAACATTATTTGGCGACCGCGACAGGACGAGCGATCCATCCTGCAGTGTCAATTTGTTGGTGTTTTCCAGGCCACGCTATTCATTTCCTCCAGACCACAAAAGCGTCTCGCAGCGATGTTCGGGCAAAAGCGCCGCAACACAAGCCAACCAGTGCACACACCAAAGGCATTGGAGAAACATCCAGAAGACGATCGTGGCAGCACTCCCAGCTCGTACAAAAGGCGGATCATCCACGTGGACTGGTACTCCATCCAATACCCACTCACACATACATGAAATGGCAGTGAGTAAACGTAAAGATACATAACCTCAATGTTATTTACTTGAATAAATCATTATTATGGAACAAATATTCCGTCCGCAAATGTTGTTATAGAGATTCATTGTGATTTGCTCTAGTTGTAGTGTTCAGTAAATAGACCAATTTTAACTAGCTCCACTTAGCTTTCTATTTGTCAGGGCTAGAAGTTATACCAGATTTACTGTACCATGGTTGAGTTAGGCGATGCTGCCGCTGGAAGCGAAGTCAACACCAACAATTTGGTATCCCTCCTGCACCAACGGACCACGATTACGCGAAACATGACCAATTTGAAGACCAAAATCGACCAGGAGACGGAGACTTTAAGCGTGCCAGCTTTAGAATGTTATTTTCAAATACAAGAAGGGCACTTTCGTCAACTTTCCACAACTCAAGGTTTAATTGAGAATCTATACAGTGCCGACACTGAACGAAGCAGCTTGGATGAGCTGTTCGTGACAATTAAAACAACGCTGCTGGCCGCAATATCGAGGAAACGTCGGTTAAGTATAACAGGAGACACAACGTTAAATAGTGCACTCAATTCGTCAGTCATTCAGCACAATCGTCTGCCAAATCTGAAGTTGCCGAATTTCGACGGAAAATACGCAAACTACAAAAGTTTCGGTAGTCTATTTTCAATTCTTGTAGACACGGATGGTGGCCTTTCAAACATCGACAATTTTAGCTACCTGCTCAACTGCTTAAGCGGGCCACCGCTTGAGGTAGGACAATTATTCCAGATCCCCGAGGAAAACTAATCGAAGTCAATGGATCGGTTGAGGCAGCGATACGATAACGACGTGTTGATTTTCCTAGACTACATATCGAATTTGTTTTCAGTTCCGACCATCCAGAATGCCAAATCAGCCAAACTTCTGAATGTCGTCGATACGGTATTCGCAATTCGATCATCCGTTCTCTCACTTGGATCAGCAGTAAACGTAATGGATGCAATCATAATTCATCTGATGCTAAGCAAACTGGATCCAGAGACAAAAGTGCAGTGTCAAGAAAGGCAAAGTTACGAGCAATTACCATCCTGGGACGATTGCTGCGTATTTCTAACTCGCCGATGTTAATACCTTGAAGCACGTGAAAGGGATCGCCCCGTAGGCGGAACCGACATACTCAAGCTATCAGCATTAAAGCAACCACGAAATCGGAGGCCTTTATGACCTTGACCTGCGTTTATTGCAAGGGTTCATCTCACTACATCTCCAGTTGTACAGCTTTCAACGAGTGCCATTCAAACGAGCGCACCAGCTTTCCAAACGCGCAACTGTGCCTAAACTGCCTAAAGCCAAATCACATCCTGAAGGACTGCAAATCGAAGTCGCGTTGCAGAAGTGCCACTCATCACACCATACGCTGCTCCACGTAACGTCGCAATTCAACACAACCAAGAGTCTGTACAGCTCAATTCGAACGTCGCCCTGTTAACGCGAGCCTCTAAGCAGGCAGTCTTACGGCAGGGTTCAGACGGCAGCCACACCCCCACTCTCGGTCGTGACGGGATGTCTGCAGCCACCCAAACTGCCTGCTTGGCCCCGGGGTAGACCTCGCCAACCTTGTTGATGACAGCCTTGTAAAGCGCTGCCGATTTTTCGTCCTCACAGGCGATCAGCTTCACATTGCCCTGGTACCTGTACAATCGGGGAGCGGACCTCGGTTTTCGTCCAGCACTTTCAAAGCCACTGTCGCAAGGGCCGTGTAACCAGACCCCACTGGTTTCTAGGGATCCTACCGCCTTCATCGCTCTGGTCAATGACGCCAATGTTCTTCTGACTCTTTACCAGTTCCACAAAGCACCTGGACCATGTGCCGCAGTCGGTTGTCTTGGCCTTCTTACTCGTTGGTTGCGCTATTTCTGTCATATAGATCCAGGACGTGACCGGCAAGTATCAGTTAGTCCGAGCTCTACTAGATTCTTGCTCCAAGGTCAATTTAATCACCGAGGAAACCGAGGAAATCAGATGCTTGTGAACCAATTCATTACAATGTTTTCGCCACACTCAAATCTCGAATTTCGAATTTTCAATGGTCATCCGAATTTGGAGTCATTAAGCGGATCTGTTCAAGGCCTAGTCTCCTCAACACAGATTTTGGGTGGATCGTCGGAGGTCATTTAAATTCATCAAACAATTATCTAACCTATCAATGTCATCTAACCAGACCCGACAGTTCAATCGAAGACATGGTACACCGCTTCTGGGAAAAAGAAGAGTACCTCACGACACCATCAAGCTTCTCGGCTGAAGATCAAGCGTGCGAAGATCATTTTGTAGCCAACGTCCAGTAGAATTCGGAAGGACGTGTCCAAGTACGCCTTCCATTCACGGAAGAACATCCCACCCTCGGATCTTCTTTCAAAACGCTTCAACATACTCCAACGCAAACTCTCACGCAACCCAGAGTTAAAGAATCAATATCATCAATTCATGCAGGAATATATCGACCAAGGACATATGTCTCGTCTCGAGGACAAACACTGGAATCATCAACATTTTTTTATTCCGCATCATTGAGTTTTACGACCGCAAAGTAGCTCGACAAAACTTCGCGTCGTCTTTGACGCTTCCGCCAAGTCGTCAAATTGCCAATCACTGAACGCCATCTTGATGACGGGTCCTACAATCCAACAGGATCTATTTTCAACTATACTTTCATTCCGACATAAGCATGATGTACCGGCAATTCGTAGTGGATCAACTAATCCTTTGGAAAGGCGACTCCGAAGAACTGCAAATCTACTAACTCAAGCCGGTCACATACGGGCTGTCAACTGCCCCACTCCTAGCTATTCGAAGCTTGGCGTATATCGCCGACGCATTTGCAAGTGAGTTTCCGATCGGAGCCAGCGTACTCAAATCCGATCTATACGTGGACGACGTACCAACCGGTGCCGACGACCTTGTCCTACTAGATATAAAAAGGCGGCAGCTAACGGTAATACTAGGAAAAGCGGGCCTAGTGTTAACCAAGTTTCACAGCAACTCAACCAGCTTGGTAGACGGACTAAAATCAGAAGTTAAGATTCAACTCGACGAGCCAGATACAGTAAAAGCCCTCAAATTAGCGTGGAAGCCCCTTCAGGATACATTTGGCTATCACCACGAGACTTTCGTCAACGAAACACAGACTCGAAGAACAGTTCTCTCAACCATTGCATAATCAATCCAATTGTAATCCGTTTTAATAATAATTAAATTTTCCTACATAATTTAACTCTTTTAAAATTAGATTGGGACGAGCTCTTAGAAGGGAATCTCTCTTAAGGGAGAACTTAAAAATACCTCGAATCTAAGCATTCCAAGATTCGCACACAGATCACTCAACCACGAAAGCAAAGTGCACGGCTTCGCAGACGCGTCGGAATGCGCGTATGGATGCTGCATTTACATATGAGCTAGGATGATTCAAGGAACCAAGGTCAATCTACTAATAGCCAAATCTCGCGAAGCTCCAATTAAGGTACAAACGCTTCCTGAATTGGAGTTAAATTGGTTAAAAATGCATTCCTCTCATGCGACATTCTTCGTGGGAGATCGCATCTCAGAGCTTTAGCAAGCCATAGGCCAAGTTGTGTGGCGACACGTGCCCTCAGCACAGAACCCAGCTGATATAGTGTCGAGGGGTTGCTGCGCTACAGGTTTACAGAAAACTATATGGTTTGAAGGCCTTCAATTTTTGAGGAAAGACACTGCGCTTTGGCCAGACCACGTCGAACAAGCTCCATCGGTTCCGAAAGTGCGGGCAAAGGCGATAAGTCTTTACATGCAAGGAGAGCCCTCCCAGTTACACACTCATTAGTCCTCGGTCACAAAGCTAAGGAAAACTTGCCAGAGCACCACACGGCTGCAGGAAGCGTCAGTCATTGACCAAATCGTATTCGTATTTTGCTTCTTTAATAAAGTTCCAGCCAACAACTAGTCCACATCTCATCGCCAGAGCTTAACAGAGTTTTTTGGCGGGTAATTGAACACATACAGCAGTCAATATATCACAATGAAATCTCTCTTCTAAAGAAACAACAGAAAACGCGTGAAAATAAACTTAAGCTAAAAATGTGAACAAAGAAGGCTTTTCTTTATACAACAACCCAGGCACTGTCTTTGCAATCGAAACCATCCCCGTACCCGAAGAAATTCCGCTGATTTATTCAGAGAAAGGTCTGAATAGAATTAAACTGTCAGAAAGATCTTAAACCTACGGAGGATTGGGTTATAATAAGACCAAATAATATAGACATTCACATTTATATTCCAATAACATATACTTCTGGTAATAATACAATACTTCTACCAGCCAGATCTTAAGTAGTAGGAAAAATCAAAATAATGTTCGATACTGATACTATATTAATACCAAATCAGGAGATTCAACCTGGTATTTACGTTGCCAATACTATCACATCAAAACAGAATACATTTATCCGATTACTCAACACAAGCAGTACCGATCAATTGATTAGATTAAAAAGTTTTAGATTTGAACCAATTTCAAATTCAAAACACTCCAAGTAATAGAGAACAACACATCATAGAACATCTAAAAAAAAAATTTCCGGGTTAATTTGAACAAAAATTAACGAACTATGTGCAAAATATACTGACGTTTTCGGTCTTGAAACCGAATCAATAACAACAAATAATTTTTACAAGCAGAAATTGAGATTGAAGGACGATGAACCGACTTATGTTAACAATTATCGAAGCCCGCACAGCCAAGTTCAGGAAATTCAAAAACAAGTAGAAAAATTAATTTAAGTTGATTATTGTCAAATCAACAAAAAACTTCTGTCTGATAAGTTTCCACTCCCAAGAATTGATGACATTTTTGATCAACTAGGTAGATCAAAGTACTTCTCATGCCTTGACTTAAGGTCAGGTTTCCATCAAATTGAACTAGAAGAAAATTCATGTAACATAACTTTTTCAACGAGCTATGGCTCTTATCGTTTCACACGATTACCTTTCGGCTTGAAAATAGCACCAAATTCATTTCAGAGAATGATGACTATGGCATTTTCTGGACTTGAAGCTTCTCAAGCATTCCTTTATATGTATGATTTGATGGTCAGTGGATGTTCCGAAAAACATATGCTTAAAAACTTAAAAGACATTTTTGAAATATGCAGGAAATAGAATTTAAGAATACATCCACAAAAACGTTCCTTTTTAATGCATGAAGTGACTTTCCTTGGTCATAAATGCACAGACAAAGGAATCATAGCGAATGAGAAGAAATAGAACGTCATAAGAGTCTATCTAATCCCACATGATGCAGATAGCGCTAGATGATTTATAGCATTTTGCAATTATTATAGACGTTTCATTAAAAACTTCGTCGAATATTCATGGCACATAACTAGATTATGTGAAAAGAATGTTCCATTGGTCATCCGAATGCCAAAATTAATTGCAATATTTAAAAGATAAACTTATAGAACCTACTTTATAACATAATTTTGATTTCCTTAAAGAATTTTGTATAATAACGGATGCAAGTAAACAAGCATGTGCAGCGGTGTTAGTTCAAAACCATAGCGGACTCCAACTCCCGATACCATATGCATCACGTTCATTTACAAAAGCTGAAAGCAAAAAAAGCTCTACAGAACAGGAACTAACAGCCATTTATTGGGCAATTACACACTTTCGACCATATATTTATGGCAAACATTTTACAGTTAAAACTGATCACAGACCACTAACGAACCTATTTTCAATGGACAATCCTAGTTCAAAACTCACACTCATATGGCTCGAATTAGAGGAATATGACTTCACAGTCGAGTATCTAAAGGAAAAAGATAACTTCGTGGCAGGCGCCCTCTCTAGAATAACAATTAAAGATCTTCAAAATATTACGGAAAATATATTACAAGTCACTACAACACAAAAAAGTAGACAATATTCCTGCGCAGAAAAAGATAAAGTAGAATTGCCTAGGCAATCTCAAATAAAAGCTTCTAAGCCCAACGTATGATGAAGTACGTAAAGTAGTAACCTTACATGTGAATAAATATTTATGTTTTTTTCAAACAACAAAAAAAACAAGGAAGAACGCTATAGTCGAGTACCTCGACTATCAGATACCCGTTACTCAGCTAAAGGGACCAAAGGGAAATGGAGATATGCAAGCAGCAAAGCGAGATTGAAATGCGCCACCTATCGGCGGTAGACAGATTTAAGCGTTATGGGCGTTAGAGTGGGAGTGGCAAATTAGGGTCGATAGGTTTTGAAGAGACCAATACAGTTCAGCTCAAATTTTGTACCTAGCATGAAAATTGTGGGCGCCACAGGCATGGGCGGTTTGTGGGTGTTAGAGTGGGCGTGGCATATTTGCGTAACAAACTTGCGCTGAGCACAAGGCTACGGAATCTAAATCTGAGATCCCAATTCTCTATCATTGATAGTTTCCGAGATATCCACGTTCATATTTACGATTTTTTGAAGTTTGTGGGCGGATTATGGGCGTAAAAGTGGGCGTGGATCAATCGATAGGTATTGATGAGAACACTACATTTCAGTTAAAATTTTTATTCTAGCATCAAAACTGTAGAAGCCACAGTTTTGGGCGGTTTGTGGGCGTTAGAGTGGGCGTGGCACTCTACTGAAACAAACTTGCGCTGCGTAAGAATCTCAGGAATCTGCACGCCAAATCTCAATAGCCTAGCTCTCATAGTTTCCGAGATCTCAGCGTTCATCCGGACAGACAGATGGACAGACGGACATGGCTAGATCGACTCGGCTAGTGATCCTGATCAAGAATATATATGCTTTATGGGGTCGGAAACGCTTCCTTCTGCCTGTTAAATACTTTCCAACAAATCTAGTATACCCTTTTACTCTACGAGTAACGGGTATAATAATGTTAAACGGCCGCTGCACCCGAATACTGAACTTAGGTATATACCTTTAAAAATCTGTAAAAAATCGATTTTCTAACGGATTGTCGTGATCGATGGCGCATATTCTCCGTTAAGGTTCAGACTTCAAGGAAACAACATAAAACTAATTTCGGTTTTTAGGCGTGTATTTTTAAGGAAGCCATTTATGCCAGCGTTTTTGCATTTTTTCCAACTTTTTCAATTTTGACGAATTGTAGCTTTTAAACTAAGGAATGGAACTCAAAGATGTGTATAAAAAAGTTAAAGAACATTCTATTACCTGTAAAATGAGTCTTTAATGACCGAATTCGGTTTATCACAACTCGAGTTGGAAAATAAAAAAGTGCGAAAAACGTTTTTTAGACTTAAAAAAAATTGGTACCATAGAAAAAATTTTAAGTGCCCTTTTCTTAATCAGGGAGACGTATCTTACCGGAAAACAAAGGCGTATTTCATCAATTTTTTTTTGTAAACTGGTGTTTTACGATGAATAAGTATGAAACTCTTTCTTCGAAATACTCTCATCTGAGTAAACCTTTTCTCGAACATTTAGAATTTCGTTCATTGTTTTCCTTTCCATCTTTTATATTATATTCGAATCTTCAATCCTAACGACTTAAAAAATAGTTTATTTTTCAAAGTAAGTGAGCTACTTTTTACTGTTGACCCTCTTTCTATAGCTTTACAATTAGTAGTGCTTGGCTGAGGCCTTAAGCTACTTCCTTTATTTTAAATAATCATTGTATTAACCGAATGTGCATGCGAATCGAAACGTTTTCACCACGTAAATTCACCAAATCACCATTTTGATCAACTATGAGTATCGATAGTGTCCTTATTTCGTCACAGTTAATTGGTAAATTAAATAAGGTTATGTGGTGTCACTATCATTTTATACCCAGGCGGAACATTAATACCAAACTCATGTAACGTATGATTCGGTGTATTATCTACATATGAACCGCTGATTATATTACATTCAAAACGAATTTTATTAATTTTTAATATGTTCACAGTCTGATCTGATCGATAGGTTTTTGTAGGATGTGGTTCTAGTACTTTTTGATGGAAACCAAACAGTTGTCCAACCGATCTTTCCTTATTAAAGTAAACTGACTCTCGCATGGTAGTTATTTCAACTTGAAGTGTATTATTATTACTTTGAATCTTAAATGTATTTTCAAGGTTATAGTCTTTTAGTTTATTGTAAATGAAATCGGTGATATCATTCAACTCATATGACCCAGTTGGAATTGTAATAACCTTGTCACCGATGTGGAAGAGTTTTTCCATCAATACTTGGAATCGAATTATACATACTAAAATCGATAAGAGCGCACTCATATCGACCATTCAATTCGATAGGTGGAAAAAAGTTTGTATTTATTATGGAACTATTTCCATTCAAGGATAATGCAAGTGATCTAGACATATTGAAATCTCTTGATAAACTGTGGGATTGTAGGAATCTAACCAAGCTTTATATTGAAATTACTCCTTAAGTCATAATAAATTGATCAAATCCTTTTCTGTACCTTCCATTTCGTTATCCTTGCTAATTAATTGGAATCCGTGCTTGTCCTCCCAACATTTTTGACAAATTTTCACAAATGTTTTAAAGTTCATATCAGTGTTAATATGGTCCCGATATATGTGCCGCATATTTAAATCATCTTGTTTAAACATTATAATAAAGTTGGCATTGTCACGAATCAGATGTTTCAGTATATGACTATATCTTTGACATATCTAAAAAGAGTCCAAATTTTTATGTCGACCCATACAAAAATAAGATCAAGCTTCGTCATCGAATATCATAATGGAATTATTTTTAGCTTCAATGGGGTCTAGTACACCGTCATTATGCGAGAATTTATGATATCCCATTCCTTTAATCGGTTTGATTAATTTCTCCAAGTACTCATATTTAGGTTGATATAAACTTTTTGAAAATATATAAACATTTTCGAATTTTAATCCATTAGGACTCTCTATTAGACTAAACATAATATCAGTTTTACCACAATTCGAATGCCCAACAATTAGAGCCGTAATTGTGTTCGGTAAGAGAGCACTATGTCATGGCGGTAGATTTTTCTTGTTTTCATCGTTTATATTTCTAACTAAAATTTTTTGTTTTTGACTTATTAAACACATCTTTCAATCTAATGTACCTCATTCAATGAGAAATCTTTGATGATTAAACATCAATAAAATGGGGAATCGTTTTTATTATCGCATCAGTCGTAGTTTCAATTGTAAACACGGTGGTGGTCTTGTCGCTATGTTAATCAATACAATACAATCAATGTGGACCGGGTACATCCTTACAGAAACGGTTGGAACGCGGTGATCAAGGAATAAACCCATTGGATGAAGCTTGCAAAGAACACGATATTGCATATTCTCAAAACAAGGCATTAAGTGAACGACATAGGGCAGACTCCATATTAATTGAAAAAGCCTGGTCGCGTGTCAAGGCACTAGATAGCAGTCTTGGTAAAAAAGCAGCAGCATACTTTGTTACAAATATAATGAAGGCCAAGAAAAAATTTGGTATGGGAATAAATAAAACTGAAAAAAAAGGGAGGAAAAAGATAATGAAGAATAAAATGAAGAAGACAAACCTTTCGACTGTTATTAATGTTGCTACTGTAAACATATGTGAAAATGTAGTACATCGAGTGGAAAGTCAAACAGAATGACTTGGGTAAACATGACTAAGACATATATGTTGTGTAGAAATGATCTTGGCCAGTAAAGATTAGAGATTTAAGGAGTACTTTGTGGGCGAAACTCAAATGTTTAGTCAAGTTGATAGTGAATGTGGGGAAGATAGTTATCTTGTTTACTTTTGACACAATGTAGCAGTCAAAGTTTTTAGGGCAATGAAAATGTGTTTTAAAATATATAAAAAAATGAATAAAATGAAGGATTTTTCCTAGTTTTATTGAAGTATTTAAATAAAATAATATTATCTTTGAAATCGTACAATGTGCTTGTCAGAAATGTGTCTCTTCCCAAAAATATACCCTGAATTTCACTCTATCTCCCCAGATGAACTTCCCTAACAGTTTAGAGGTCACACGCTCGAATCGAGCGATTTGTCTGCCAGCTAAGACACAAGTTTTAAATCGAAATCCTTACGAACACATTAAAACAACGACGTGATCCCCCATCGAAAAATCTTTGGAGCCATCGAAATGGATAGAGACAGAAAGTCAAACATAATAAAATGTCAACGGGAACAGCCGCAAAACAATTTTAACAGTCAAAATAGACACGCGCCTGCGTCTGCAGTTTTTCGATCGGTTCGATCTTTGGCTATATATGTATATGGATACAAAAACGCGATGACAAATGGGAGTTTTTAAGCCAGGCGAGTGGCATACCAATGGGAAATTAAGTTGAAGATGCATGTTCGTCTATTTCGGACTTGAAAGTTTTCCGCGCCACATTTGCGGCCATAAATCATAGGAGCCGGGGAAAAAAGATCGGGAAATCAATTAAGTCTCGTTTTCGGCGCAAACGCGTACGCACACACAATTGAGTTGTCAATCAGATGCTGACTTTTGGCGCCATTTGCTGTCAATCAGCAGCAACAATTGCAAGCGGCCATCAATTATTTGTTTTTAACTGCTTTTATTTTTTTTTTCGAATTTTCCTCTCGATTTTCGATATCTGCTGTTTGTTTTTGTCGCCATTTGCTGTCAATCAGCAGCAACAATTGCAAGCGGCCATCAATTATTTGTTTTTGACTGCTTTTATTTTTTTTTTTCGAATTTTCCTCTCGATTTTCGATATCTGTTAAGTGTGAACATAATCTTATGCATTGTATTTTAGTGTGTACTTTCTGTTGTAAACATATGTGAATATATACAAATGTAAACATATGTGAATATATACTAAATTTACATAATGTTATGTTTTGCATTGTATTTTAGTGTGTATTTTCTATAATGTAACTTTATATTGAGCATCGATAAGACAACAGATATCGATTACATGGTGAACTCGATTGTCGATACAAATAAGACACTTGTAATTGAGGAAGAAGAGAGAACACGCGGAACATTAAAAGAGAAGGAATAAAATCATTAAATTAAAAAGCATCATTTACCATTCAGGTGTGGGGTGATTGCCCATAGCTTTCACATATAGTACCCATGTTGTCTTTTGATATATTGAAGCAATCAAAGGAAGAGTTATTACAGCTTTTAAGAGTCAACGAAGTTCATTTTGACGTCGGGGCTTCCATACACCAATTGCGCATTGCGGCAAACACTTTGTTCTAAATGAGCGACCAGCATGAGGCTGGCCCGGGTGACGAACATGGTCAGGCAGCTGCAAACAACATTGTGTTGCAAGATCAGACTGTTGGCGGCAGCATTGTTTCGCGGCACCAGACATGCAAAATCGTGTCTTAAGATCAAGCTTCGGGAGGCGACACCGACTTACAAGACAAGATAGCCCATGCAGAACCTCTTGTGCAGCACGTGGCTCAGATTGGACTGGATGAGCGCACGTTTCGAGAGGATCTGGCTGATGTTTGTCAAGGAATAGCGGGACTTCAAACAACCCTACGCGACATGGAACGGAACCAAGTTGGTACAAAAATGGGTTGATATCGCAGATATAATGGCGGTAGTGGAGCCCTTTTCGGGAGAGGATGGCATTCCTCTCAAATTATGGATTGAAGAGTTTAAAACTGCATGTGCAGTGTTGGGAGTACCACTCAATCGCTATTGGTTATATACGAGGCGTCTTCTTATTGGACCAGCAAAAAGTTACTTCGCTTATCAAGGTGCTGCTAATTGGTATTCTTTGCGAACTCAGATGATGGATGTTTTTGGACGTAAAAACACAAAACTGGAGATATGTGAGCAGCTCAGACGCCGTAAGAAAAAAAGCGATGAAACTGCATTTCAATACTTTATATCCATGTGCAGTATTGCACGCCAAGCTGAGTTGGAAGATCGTGACTTAATTAAGCACATTGTTGGCGGATTAAACGATTCAAGTGTTATTACTGCGTCACTTTATTTTTGCGAGAGTCTTGATCAATTGCGTCGCCGTTTGATAGAGTATGATCAAATCCGTTGATCACTGCCAAATTCTTACGCTGGTCGTGGTATTTCGAGCGTTCATGATATAAAATGCTACAATTGTCGTCAGCCGGGACATATGATAAAGGATTGCAACAAGCCCATACGTTCACCGAATAGTTGCTTTACTTGTGGAGGCGTGTATCATCAATTCCGTAGCTGCCCGAAGAGTGTGACTGGAAGACTGCAGCGTACAGTGGCGAGTGTGGAAGATAAACAAGTTGTTGCTGACATAATTGGTAAACATTTAGTAAGTCTTAATATAAATGAACTTAGATGCACAGAATTTAGAGTAATTAATGTTCTTTTTGATACCGGTAGTCCGGCTAGCTTCGTAAGCAAAACCAATTTGCCAACAGATGTTACGTTAGCCAACCCATTTGAGAGTAAATACCGTGGAATTTATGGAAGAAATATTATGCTATGCGGCGCAGGTAAATGCTATATTAAGTTTAATTTGAAAGTTTATGAAATTGAAGTTTTTGTTGTTCACGATGATGTATTAACTGTTGCTATGATTCTTGGCAGAAACGCTATTGACGCTTTACAATTACAATTAATCCAAAGGAACTCAGACTATGGAAAAATGTCAGTATTTGAAATAATAAATTTGATTTAACTACTTCTTGTGCATCTCTGTTTTATAATACAATAGACAATAAGATTAACATTGACATAAAGGAAGGTCAATTAACTACCGAGAATACCCAAATTCAGCAGTGGATGAATGACATGGATTATTTTTGTTCAGGTGTTACAACAGAGTTGAATACAAATCTAGATATCGGTAGCGAATTTGGGTTTGGGAATAGAGAAAAATGCTGTAAGTTGATCTGTGAAAGTTATTTAAATATTTTAAGTACGAAATTAGCTGAACCTGTTTGCAAGATGAGTATAAAACTAATAAGTGATACTCCTTTTCATTTTAAGCCTAGACGGTTATCATATTTTGTACGAGGTAAAGTTTCGAATATTATTGAAGAGCTGTTACACGATAACATAATACGTCCGAGTAATTCACCATTTGCCTCCCCAATTGTATTAGTTAAAAAAATCCGGTGAAATCAGATTGTGTGTTGATTACAGAAGCCTAAATAAGTGCACAGTTCGTGATAATTTCCCTTTGCCTTCAATAGAAGATTGTATTGAGTACTTTGAGGGAAAAAATTGTTTTTCGGTTATTAATTTAAAAAGTGGGTACCATAAAGTCGGTGTTGAAGAAAGTTCTATAATGTATACATGCGTATATAAGAATGCCATTTGGATTGCGAAATGGGCCGTCAGTATTTCAGCGATTTATTTCTAACAGTCTGATGGATTTGGTTAGAAATCGTAAAATTGTTGTTTACATGGACGATATATACACTTTGAAATCTTGGTACAATTGCTGGAACGATTAGCAAAATTTCATTTAGAAATCAATTTTAAGAAAAGCTTATTTTTAAGAAAAGTAATAGATTATTTAGGGTACAGTGCTAGCAATAAAGGGATTTTGTCTAATGATTCGCATATAGAAGTTATAAAAAATTATCCTGTTCCGAATAATACAAACCAACTTCACTCTTGTTTACGTGTATTCTCATATTTTCGTAGATTTGTTCCGTCTTATGCAAGTATAGCCCGACCACTAGTTGAACTAGCAAAGAAAGGAGGACCGTTCCCGATGGATGAAGAACAAATGAAAGTGTTTGAGGACTTAAAAAATCGTTTATCAACTCCGCCAATACTTTCAATATTTAACCCTAATCGTGAAACGGAATTACATACTGACGCCAGCTCTCGAGGTTTTGGAGCAGTTTTATTGCAGAGACAGAATGATGGCAAAATGCATCCAGTCTTTTATTATTCATTAAAGGCTTCGGCAGCCGAGCCAAGGTACCACAGTTTCGAGCCCGAGACACTTGCGATTATTTATGCTCTTCGACGTTTCAGAGTATATTTAGAGCACATGACCCTTAAAATTGTAACGGATTGTCATTCTTTAGTACAAACATTAAGCAAAAAATCTATCAATCCCCGCATTGCTCG
Source organism: Drosophila subpulchrella (assembly GCF_014743375.2). Lineage (NCBI taxonomy): Eukaryota > Metazoa > Arthropoda > Insecta > Diptera > Drosophilidae > Drosophila > Drosophila subpulchrella. The sequence continues at coordinate 9,954 of NW_023665693.1, read as the reverse complement.
TTGATCGTTGGAATTAGAAAACTACAATTATAAAATTGAGCACCGTCCTGGCGAAAGTATGCCGCATGTTGATGCCAATAAGGTACAAAGGGTAATGAAAGAACCGTGCGTATTTCCAGAGTCGTCAGAATTAGTAGAATCGTCAAAGTCGTCAGAAAAGTCTGAATTAGTAAAACCGTCAGAGTCGTTAGAAAAGTCTGAATTAGTAAAAACTGTCAGAGTCGTCAGAAAAGTCAGAGTTCGTTAAACCGTTAGAGTCGTCAGAAAAGTCAGAATTAGTAGAATCGTCAAAGGCATCAGAAGTAGCAGAGTTAAAGGCTTTAGAAAATTCAAGGCTTGTGTAATTTGGAAATTTATCGGAATTACAAAAAGAAGTGGGGTTGGTTGATTTAGTTGGCACGGTGGGAGCTATGCCAAATGATATAGACTTTCTATTGCAAACGGAGCAAATGGGGGATGATGTTATAAGTAAAATACGAGACGAATTGGCAGAAGGACCAGTGAAAAGTTTTGTTTTGTTAGATGGTGTTGTGTATCACGAAGATACGAACCAGAATAGGACTTCGAGATGATTTAATTAAGTTGTCCCATGAAAAACTAGGTCATTTAGCTGCAGATAAGTGCTACAATGATATGAAGTCTAAGTATCGGTTTCCTTCAGAGCTCGCAAATAACTGTTGACCGTTTCTCGTTGTCTGGAAATATGTGTCTTTTCCTGACTCTTTACGAAAAGACTCAGAGATCAACCGATTTATGGGTTCTTGAATGAGCTCGCTCGCGCTCAGAGCAAAACCTTTTTTTTCTATACTGTTTTGTTATGGTTGTTCCAGGACCGTTTTGTCCTGTTCAGGTGAGGCAAACGGTCTTTTGCGTATGTATTGGTATACACTCACACGCATAGGCAAGCAAATCGTTAATCGTCGGTTTTGCAGCCGAACGGGCATTCTCAGCCTTACACTTTATATAAAGTGAACGAAGAAGTTCGATTAGTGCAGAGAATCTGAACGCCTTATTAGTAATAAAGCTTAACACATAATATATAAAAAATGTTAAATGTTAAAATAAAATGTAAAAACAACATATTCTGAAACTTTTTATTGCTTTTTGATATCAATTTGTTATATGGAATATGGAATCGAAATGGAACTTGTTAACCAAAACATTTGAAAATAAATTTAAAATGTTGTATTAAACAAATTATATTATTTCTTTTTCACAACAACGATCAATCAATCGGTCTTTTGTTGACTGTCATTGTGCGAGCGTTTCTCGTTCCGCTCTTTACGCACTGCTCATTAAGGAGCAACATACAACGAGCTCAACGAAAAGCGCTCAAAAGAAAACATAAATGATGACAGCACGTTTCTCTTGCTCAGAGCGAGAGCGAGACAGTAGGACCTTTTTCGGTTTTGCTCGCAACGAGAGCTCGAGAAGAAAAACGGTCAACAGTTATTTGCGAGCTCTGGTTTCCCTTAATGAGAAAGAAAATAGATGAGTTGATTCCAAATTGTTTGAAGTGCATTTTACATTCTGTTTTAAAGTCAGTTAACAATAGAATTATACACTGTATACCCAAAGTGCCGATTCCATTTGATACGATGCACATAGATCATTTATGGCCCTTGCCGTGTATAAATTCAAAAAGGAAACATTTATTAGTAGTATTTGACTCATTTACAAAGCTTGTGAAGTTATTCCCTGTAAATTCTATAAGTACACGTGAAGTAATTGCGAGTTTAAGTAAATATTTCGAATTTTATAGTAGGCCACGCAGAATTATTTCTGATAGAGGTAGTGGCTTTACTTCATTAGAGTTTAGTGAATTTTTAGCGGGATGTAATATTGGTCATATAAAAGTGGCGACATGTGCTCCCCAAGCAAACGGACAGGTTGAGAGAGTAAATCGAGTGCTGACATCGATGTTAGGAAAATTGTCTAATCCAATTAATCAAGCTGATTGGTATAAACTTATAAGTAAGGTTGAACACGCGATCAACAATTTAGTCCAATCTAGTACATTAAAAACACCAAGCACAATCCTCTTTGGAGTAGATAAAAAAGGTCCGATAGTTGAGGAATTATATGAGTACTTAGATGATAATTTAAATAAAGACAAAAAGATAGATTTAAAAGATATAAGAGATAAAGCAAATAACTCAGTTACCTTATAGAGGGATTTTAGAATCTGCGAGGTTAAAACCATGGCTACAAATATTAAAGAAGACTGTAGCATTATGTACATAATTTTGATCGAGGTCGATCAATATGTCAGGTTGACCGAGTTGTAAACATATGTGAATATAAACTAAACAGTATTAAGTGTGAACATAATCTTATGCACTGTATTTTAGTGTGTACGTTCTGTTGTAAACATATGTGAATACATACTAATGTGAACATATCTGAATATATACTAAATAGTATTAAGTGTGAACATAATGTTATGTTTTGCATTGTATTTTAGTGTGTACTTTCTATAATGTAACTTTATATTAAGCATCGACAATACAACAGATATCGATTACATGGTGAACTCCATTGTCGATACAAATAAGACACTTGTAATTGAGGAAGAAGAGAGATCACGCGGAACATTAAAAGAGTAGGAATAAAATCATTAAATTAAAAAGCATCATTTACACTACTAAGACATTAAAAAAAACAGAAACCATTAGACATTATGAGTGAAATTAAAGTTGCACGTAAATCAATTCATCAATCAATGGGTTGTAAGAAAAATGTTAAAGTTCCTCGTGTTATTAATGTACCCAAAAATGGAGGTTTTCTACCAATCGTGCCGATTTTGACAGCCCTCAGCGCTCTTGGTAGCTTAGCAAGAGGTAGTGCAGCAATTGCAAAAACAATTAACAATGCGAGAATGGCCAAAGAAGATATGGAGGAGAAGAATCGTTACAACAGGAAAATTGAAAGTTTTGCTGTAGGAGAAGGGTTATATATCAAGCCCTGTAGAAAGGGTTACGGTTTTTTCTTAAGCACTATAGTAAGAGGAAAGGAATTAAGAAGCGAAAAAACTAATTTCTCTGCTACCCAATAGACCACTATTAAATTTCGACATTATACATTTTGCTAAGAAATATATCCCACATTTTAGAAGGATGTTTATGAGAGATCTACTTCCAGAAGCACCAAAAAGTCGGGAGTGTGGTGTAGTAAACCAAGATAATTCACGATCAAGTGGTACACATTGCATTGCAATATGCATTATTTCGATAGTTTTGGAAATCTTCAGCCACCTAGAGAAGTTGTGAAATACTTGGGTCATAGAATACAATACAATTACGATAGAGTTCAAGACTTTGATACGTACAACTGTGGACACCTGTGCCTCGCTTTTCTACTTTCTTTCGTAGAAGATGTGGAGTCAAAACCGGTATATTCAAATGGTTAATTTACATTTGGGGGGTTGAAAATCAATGTATGGGTACGTGTATGTGTGAACTCTGTATAGTATAAAAAGTGGACCTGCACGCGTTCAAATTCACAGTCAAAGTTTTTACTTCACATCGAACGTCATCTAGAGGATAAGAATTTTTGATCATTCTTAACAAAAAAACTATAACAGCTCATAACAGCTCAAAACAGCTTGTGACCATCTTATAACAACTAGTAAACAACTAGTTAACAGCTACTAAACAGATAATGACCATCTAATAACAGCTATTAACCAGCTAAAACAAGTAGTAAGCAACTACGAAACAAGTACTGAACAACTGCTAAGCAGATAGTAAACATAAAAGTACAGCTAAATACAACGTGGAACAACTGTACCAAGTCCAAAAACCTCAACAACCATCATGAATCAGGAAAACCAGATGAACATTGTAATTAAAGAGTTCATGAAATTTAATTAAAAGACACTGCTATCGAAGACAAGGATGCCTTAAAATGTTAGATTCCCGATCCTCAAGGCGGAGCGCAAAACAACAAAGGTTGGAGAATCTATTGCTCTCGAGTTGGAGGAGCACATCCTGTACATGCCGGAAAGGTACACCTCTCTTCAGGATGATATCATCAATGAAATGGTTGATGGAAAATTTAATATTTATAAAAGTAATGACAATTTGTATTTAGAAATAAGTCAGTAATCATTAAAAAGATTGAGATTTTAAGAATATAACAATAAATACACCTTTTTAAATATAATGAAGAAAATGTATCGAATCTTTTTTATTCGGAAATGGTATTTGGTTACATGACTCTTTAGAAATCAAATCCAAACTATGTATAGTGGAATGATGTAAATGAGTTAATACTAGAGGAATTGCGTGAGGAAAGGATTATACTTTAATGGGTATAAATAGGAAGTCCAAATATGTTTTACATTTATAAACATCATGTCAAAATAAACGTATCAAAAACGGAACTAAACCTTTAGACAGCAACGATCTAGCAACGAAAAAATATACTGATGAGGTCGTCGGAAAGTTGGGAGAATATTTAAGAAATATTATAACTCAAAATATTAATCGTCGACTCACAAAAATTTCAAGCTTAGAAAATAAAATTGAATTGAATAATAAGAGGGCAGACAGACAATTTTTGCCAAAATTCTGGAAAAGATTTAAACCATTGAGGACTATATATTTAAAAATGTAAAAAAACCTATATCATTACCGAAAAAAAACACAATTGAGTTAGAAAGTGTCGCTTTTCAGCCTATTAGAAGAATATGATTAAGCGAGAAATCGTAAATGAGTTGCGCGGACCATCTCGAAAAAAACTTTCAACGAAGAAGAGTGATTACAAGGGGTATAAACGATCTGAGGCAAGCAGATTTGCTTGAAATGGAAGCCTTTTTAAAGTCTAATGATGGGTACCGAAACTTGTTGACTGTTATAGACACATTTTCAAAATATGCTTGGGGTGAGGCATTTAAATCAAAAAATGCTAAGGATGTTTCCCAACCCATGGAGAGAATATTTAAATCGGGTCATGGAACACCAAAAAACCTGCAAACTGATGATGACACTGAATTCTTTAATTCGAAATTTAAGGTATTAATGAAAACTTATAGGACAAATCATTATTCAACCTTCAGTACTCTAAAAGCATCAATAGTTGAACGTTTCAATAGAACTCCTAAAGAATTAATGTGGCGTGAGTTTAGTTTCAATGAACAATATATGTGGATAGATATGTATAAGCAATTAATTAATAAATATAATAATAGGGTGCAAACAATAATAAAAACAAGGAAGAACGCTATAGTAGAGTACCTCGACTATCAGATACCCGTTACTCAGCTAAAAGGACCAAAGGAAAATGGAGATATGCAGCAAAGCGAGGTTGAAATGCGCCACCTACCGGAAGTAGACTGATTTGAGCGTTGTGGGCGTTAGAGTGGGCGTGGCAAAGTTTTTTTGGATCAATCGATAGGTATTGACAAGACCAATACATTTCAGTTAAAATTTTTTATCTAGCATGAATATTGTGGGCGCCACAGGCTTGTGCGGTTTGTGGGCGTTAGAGTGGGCGTGGCATACTCGCGTGACAGACTTGCGCTGCGCTCAAGCCTACGGAATCTAAATCTGAAATCCCATTTCTCTATCTTTGATATTTTCCGAGATATCTGCGTTCATATTTACGATTTTTTGAAGTTTGTGGGCGGTTTGTGGGCGTTCAAGTGGGCGTGGCAAACTTTTTTTTCTGTCAATCGATAGGTATTGATGAGAACATTACATTTCAGTTAAAATTTTTATTCTAGCATGAAAACTGTAGGAGCCTCAGTTTTGGGCGGTTTGTGGGCGTTAGAGTGGGCGTGGCACTCTGCTGAAACAAACTTGCGCTGCGTAAGAAGCTATAGTTTCCAAGATCTCAGCGTTCATCCGGACGGACAGACAGACGGACAGACGGACAGACGGACATGGCTAGATCGACTCGGCTAGTGATCCTGATCAAGAATATATATACTTTATGGGGTTGGAAACGCTTCCTTCTGCCTGTTACATACTTTCCGACGAATCTAGTATACCCTTTTACTCTACGAGTAACGGGTATAATGAGTCCAAGTAATGTCAATTCTTGCAATGAAAAACAAATAATACTAACATCGTATAACCACCTGAGAATATTTCCGTACAGTCACCGACTATCTCTCTTCGAGTGCGGACGTCTGTGCCTATCCAATTGTCAGTGCTTTGCTTATCGCGAAATCCTATCGTCCGGCTATCGCCCATACCACTGTTCTTCTTAACGCGCACGTGTAAATAGAAAGATCCCATTTTTCAAAGCTAACTACCCTTGAACCATGGCCCCCGGGCCACCTAATTTAGGGGATAACCGCTTTGCCAGCCTTAGCGTTAGCCCCAAAGCCAAAAAAAAAGACAATACCAGAAACTTCCAGTAGAATTCCCCGACCTGCCTGAAACGCAGCTTAAAAACCCGAGATTCTTAGTCGTCTCATCAAAAAACTCCCCCAAAACTATTTCAGAGTTTTCCTGCTTTGCAATCCATAGAGCTCTAATGCACATCAGCAAAGACATCACATCGATCCCCACTCTCCGTGATGGAAACCTTCTCATGCTTGTCAATTCCAAAGAAGTCAGTGATAAATTCACCAAAGTTACCTCTTTACCCGGATTATGCGATATAGAGTGTAAACTCCACAACACGCTCAACTTTGTTAAAGGCACTATTTACGCACCCTGCTTAATTAACATCCCAGAAAATGAAATTGTTGAGGAATTAAAATCTCAAAACGTTCACAGTGTTTTTAGGTTTACAAAAATGATCGACGGCACTCCCAAACCATTTGGCAAAATTCTCGTAACATTTGACCGCTACACTCCCGACCAAACTAGACGTTTCCTGGCACAAAGTTAGGGTTACGGAATATATTCCAAACCCTATGAGGTGTAAGTCATGCCAATTACTGGGACACACATTAAAGCACTGCAAGAACCCAGACGCCTGCGTATAATGCAATCTCGCTCCCCACCTTCCCGTCCCCTGCACTCGCATTTTTTGCGCAAACTGTAACGGCGACCACCCCGCTTCCTCACTCTCATGCCCACAATATTAAACACAAAAAAATCTTCTGCACATCAAAACGAGCAAGAAATGCAGCTTCCGTGAAGCTCGCATGATCTTAAAGCAACAACAAAACACAACAACCAACTCCACGCTAATGTACTCGACCGTCGCAAGCCAAGGCCTAACAGCCGCTCCCGGCAAATCAGACAACACAAAAGCAGCAAAACACGACAAGACGACCGAGCTCCTCAGTTCCACGAGTGTTGACTCGGCCTCTTGCTCGACAAAAGCCCCAGCATCAGACTTACCATCGCATCTTTCTCCTCATACCAGCACTTTGAATCCCAAAGAAAAAGTTTCAACGACACCCAATTTTTCCGAACCGGAATTCACATACCTAAACCCAGGAAATCGATTCGAAAAACATTTAGAAAAAGTTCGCTCTTAAAGATTAGAAGTAGATAATCTTCTTAGACAGACAAATGACGATAACACAACTATGACCTCAAGATCAAGCTCAAAAGAATCCATCGCTTCACACGCCCCAAACCCACAATCAGTAAACAATCCGATAGACTCTGACACATCAATGGATGACCCCGATACTTAGTCCCGATCCTTTTCATTTTTACACTCATATAAAAACATATACATTACAAATAAATAACATCAAAACCCAATAAAATCTTATCATGCCTATCACTATAATACAATGGAATATCCATGGGATATTTAACAACTATAACGAACTTACACTCTTTATAAAAGACATCGCACCCGATATTGTATTTTTGCAGGAAACACACCTGCCATATAATTTCACAAACTTTATCTGCCCCAAAGAATATACTGGCTATTTTCATAATCTACCACAGAACACCGTGGCCAAGCAAGGTATCGGTGTGCTTATTAAAAGAAACATCCCACACATGTACCAAAACATAAGCTCCAACATACTTTGCTCTGTACTCCAGCTAAGTTTTGGACAGGCCATTAACATTGTCAATGCATATATCCCCCCTAATCAAAGCTTTACATCCTCGGATATAACAAATATATTAGAAAACCTCAATGGGTCAACCATACTGCTCGGTGACCTTAACTCGTGGAGTCCTCTATGGGGCTCCCCGCGACTAACACAAGGGGTAAAAACATCGAACGCGCGATTCGAGAAAATAATCTTATACTTCTTAACGACGGCTCCCCCACCCACCTCTCAACCCACAACACCTTCACTCACATCGACATCTCACTGATATCCCCACAGATAGCCCATAGATGTAGCTGATTTATATCAGACAACCTCCATGGCAGTGATCACTTCCCTATCGCCATCCATATCGCTACTCCAACTCACCCCGATAATACTCGACCACTCCCTAAATATAAGACTGACCAAGCCAACTGGGAAGGCTTCTATGAAATCTGCGAAAAATCAGCAGTAAATTGGACAGGCGGTTGCCTAGATCAGCAAGTCGCGCAAATGACCAAAGCCATACGAGCTGCTGCAAACTGCAGCATACCCCAAACAAAACGAGTGATTCACACAGCCAAAGTACCATGGTGGAACTCAGAGCTCCAACAACTCAGGGACCAAAAGCAACAACTGTTCTGCTCATATAAAGCTATAATGAGTTACCTAAACCTCATCAGGTACAAAAAAGCAAACGCTCTCTTTAAAAGAACTGAACTCTCGGCCAAACGTAACTGCCTTGAAAAATTTACTTCCAGGATCTCCCCGTTATCCACCTCAAAGAAAGTCTGGTCCGATATTAAACGCTTAGCTGGAGTCCCTCCCACACCTTTCAAATATATAAAATCCGACTCAGGTACCCAATCTGGATCCTTCAACATTGCCGACGTGTTTGCCCACTCCTGGTCCAAATACTCTTCCGACACAAACTTTTCAGCAGAGTACCTACTGGAAAAAATCGGTATCTGTCGGAGTCCTATCTCCCGGACTCCTTGTCTCCATCCGCTACATGCGTAGATACGAACTTCACACTGCTCGAAGTAGAATCCTCAATAGCTAGCGCAAAAGGAAAAGGCCATGGGGCCGACAGGGTATCATACCCTATGCTCAAAAATTTACCATCCCTCCTGAAAACCAAACTTTTGGAAATCTTTAATCAAATGCTAGACTCCGGTATATACCCACATACATGAAGATCAGCCACCATTATTCCCATACCAAAACCTAACAAACCCTCTTCTGACATTAACAGCTACCGCCCCATCTCCCTGCTATCTTGTTTAGGAAAAACGCTAGAAAAAATAATAGCTCGACGTCTTATCTGGTTTATTAACCCTTTCATGCCCAAATTAAACTGGGGACACATAGAAAATATTTAATGCTATACATGATTTATAGGAGCCCCAAGTAACTTTCATTCCGATTTTCGATACTCTAAGTCCTTTGGTATGTCCTTACTGCAATGTTGCAACATTTGTCCATCCATATATATAAAAAAGTACGTACGTATGAGTAATATTACCTTTATAAGTAAATACAATTATGAGATTTTTGTTAACAATCTTTATTTTTCGGTTAGTATTTGTATGATACAGTAAAAAACAATTTTTATTTGGGTTTGAGCACAAATGGATATTACATTTTGAACATTTTGACCTGGGAAAGCCTGTAGTACACATTCTACATCTACCTTTTGATTCCCACTGAACCCAGTGACCAATTTGGTCGTATCTTATTGCCTTTGCTGGAGTCATAATATAAGACCTCTTTGGAAATGAAGATTTTGGTGAATCAATCCCTTTGGAAGAAGCTGGAGAACTTTGCTCTGCAATACCGATCGATGAGCTTGGAGAGTTTAAATGTAATAAAGCAAATGCAGGCCGATCTCTTTTTCGGGATTGAACGACATTAGCATTAAGTAGCTCTTTGGCAATATCTAGTTGAAAACTTATAAGTGGCATATGTTTTGTTCTCTCAAATAATTGCTT